>NC_061094.1:70117022-70171041 GCF_015104395.2 Macrobrachium nipponense
TCAACGGAAAATAAAAGAAATAAATTCTATGAGAGATCTCTTGAAATGAACGAGACAGTCCCCCACCGCCAGGAGGAGGAGGAGGAGCGAGATGCTCCCACCCCCTCGGGAGACCCATCAAAGGAAAAATGATTGAATAGCCTGAAGTCGGTTGACGCTGAAGGGCCCCGAGAATCTACTTAATTAAAAAAAAATATTCCTTTACCCTTCTTCCTTCATTCGAAAACAGACTCTCTCTACCCCTTTGCCAAAGAGTTTCTTCCACTATCTGCTGCCAATCAACCAATAACCGAACAACGCCACCGTCTGTCTTAACCTGTCTCGTACCGCCTGGCTCCGTCTGAGGGGGGAATTCAATTATGCCCCCTGATGGATCGTATGACCTGTAAGGTGGCACCACCACCGCCTTCTGGGTCTACTTTCGTTGCGTTAGGGGCCTCTCTCTCCTCTCTCTCTCTCTCCCGTAGTAGTCATCTTGCTTGGTGAGACGTTCCTGGTCGAAGTCAGATTAATCAACAAATATCACAAGTTTAACATACGTCTAGAATTTGAGAAATATCTAGAAGTGTTCGTGAACTATCGGTGATAAGATTAGTGTGGAAATAGTAGGATAAAGCGTCTTCTAAGTTAGTTTTTATCAAGTGAAATACTGTAAATCAGAACAAGATGGCAGTAAGCTCCAACTGCGGAAAAAAATGGCGAGATATTTAGCTTGCTGGCAGATTCGCAATACGATGAGGTAGCAGGATGGGAACTGGCATTTCTGATCTATGAAATCAGCAACAGTCCTAACCAAAAAGATACAAAATCATTCAGATATATTAGAAGGATACAATCCTTCAAACTGGAACAAATCAAATGAAAACATCTTGAAATAATTGAAGAAGTTCCAAATAAAATCCAAGTGGTCAAGAGACTCATAAAGAAATATAACATAAACCAACATATTCCGACAAAGAAAATGATAAAGTGAACCTTTGTGAATATCCTAATTGATGCATTAGGAAAAAGAATGCCAAAAGCATGTAAACTGTGTAAGGTGTGGTATAGCATAGTTAATCCACAAAACTAATCAGAAAATGTGCTGCATGCAACATTCCGACCCATCCACAGTGTGCTTGAGGTAATGCAAGATATGAGAAAAGACCCAGGCACAAGAATTTTTTGCTCAACATGTCTACCATGGATAGACAATGTTATTAAATCAAGATGAATGTACAAATAGTTGAGGATGAAAAGAAGAAGAAGAAGAGGAGAAGAAGAAGAAGAAGAAGAAGAGGAAACGTAAGAGAAGTAAACAAAAACTGAAATGACAGAAAAAGATAAGGAAAAAAAACAAGAACAAGATAAAGTATGGATGCGAGATACTCATTGATACTACATATGAGGCTATAAAGCAGCATACCTACGAAGAAATAAATTACGATATGACAGCACAAAAGAAAAAAAGCCGAAGAGGCTCTACCCAGATCTACACAATGACGGAAAGAGGAAAAAATATACAAAAAAGACAAAGTCTGCAACCTTTTGAAAAGAGGGAATTGCAGATATGGAGAAAAATGTTACTACAAACATCCTAAGGTATGTCACAACTATGAAATATATGGTAAATGTGCATACTTAGATGGATATGAGGATGATTGCAGAGATCTACATCCAAAAATATGCAAAAACCTAAAAGAAGGAAAAGGATGTAAGTTCGACAAAAATGTAAATATATGCACCCTGTAGCCATGAAAATAATCAAATAAATAACCAATCAAGCAATAAATCCAAAATAAGAAAGAAACAAATAAAGAGAGGAGGAATGAAGAATATCAGGTAAAAGAAAAAAGAAAAAAGCAAGCCATCAACGAGATATCAGAGGTGCCAGCAAAAAATTTCAATGCATCAGCTCCAAGATTCTACTCAAGAGATAATAACTGTTTTTATTATGCAAGGGGATATTGCAGAGATGGAGAAAATTGCAGATTCAGACACAAAATGAATAATTATGATGAAGGAAGAACAAATATTATGGAAAAGTTGGATTTTTTAATGTCAGAATTTCTGGAAATGAAAAAAAGAACACACCAGAACAGGAAAGAGACATGGGAAAATCCTTATTATTACCAATATTAAATGAAGGAGAAAACACGCAAACCATCATAGTGATGAATGCGCAGGGTTTAGTTACGGAGTAACTCAAAAGAAAAATAGAGTACTTAGAAGAACTAACCCAAATTTGAAAAGAAAATAGATATCATGAATAATAAGTGAACCTGGTATTCCCAAGAGACTGGGTTAATGATGATCAAATAAAAAAAAGGGTTTCAAACTTATAGATCAGATAGAAAAAATAGGAATCAAGGGGGAACTGCAATATATGGGAAGACAAAAACAAAAACAAAAAAGAAAAAATATATGAGAAATATAGTAACTCAGAATGTGAACTAATAGCGGTAGAATTTGAATCTGAAAAATTAATGAACATAGTAATATATAGACCTCCTAATACTAAAGAGTTTGACTTAATAATAGAAAAATTGGATGATATATGTAGAAATCACAAGGACTGGTGGACTATTCTCCTATCTGGAGACTTCAACTTTCCTTTCGTATAATGGAAAGAACGAATAGGAGATTGTGGATGTACTTATACATATAAAAAAGAGAGTAATAGTATGCAGAAGATAAGAGGCAATTCGAAAAGCTATTAGATATGCTAGCTAGAATACAACATTCAACAAATAAATCACCTGCCAACAAGAAAGGAAAAATACTTTAGACCTAGTATTTGTGAACGAGATGAATTATGTTAAAGAAATAATAGTTTATAATGCGAGTATTTCAGACCATAATGTCATAGAATTAACAGTCCATTCCAAAGCAAGTGAAAACAGAGATAAGCAAGAAATGAAAAAGTGGGAAGGATATGGAAAATACAACTCTACAGTAAAAATTATTAAAATATGGTCAGAAATAAATGAAGAATTAAACAAAGATTGGGATAATATTTTCGTAAGTGATGACATAAAGGTAAATACGGAGATATTATATATAAAAATATTAGAGAAAATAGTGGATAAATATATACCGCCGAAGAAAAGTAAAACATCAGTCCAATGCATACCAAGAGACAGAAGGATCTTGTTCTAGAAAATCAGAAAGTGGAAAAAAGGTCTAGCAAAAAAAAAAAATGCATGGAAAGTTATAGAACTAAAAAGTAAGATAGAAAATGCAGACAAAAGATTATACAATCAAAAGAAATGAAAAACGGGACTTGGAAGAAAAAACCCTATTAAATATCAAGCAAAATCCCAAACTATTATACTCGTATGCGAAGAAGATGAATAAAAGAAGAATAGAAATAGGCCCTCTAAGAATTGAAGGGAGATTAACGAATGAAAAAAAGGAAATTTGCAAACATACTGGCAGAACGATATAAGAGAGAATTCACCCTAGAATAGATAATGAAGATAATGATATAGAAGTAAGGATGAAAATAGTGAATATTTAGCTGACATAGGTATTAATGAAGCTGATATTGTGCAGGCTATTTAATGAAATTAAAAACGGAGCTGCTGCAGGGCCTGATGAATTCCTGCTATTTTGTTAAAGAAAGTAGTTCATTCTATCGCAAAGCCACTTGCAATATTATTAAGACAAAGTGTAGATACAGGCAAGATTTATGATGAGCACAAATTAGCATATATTACCCCTACTTTCAAAAGTGGAGTCGAAGACTATAGTCAAGTAATTATAGGCCTGTGGAGTCTAACATCACATATTATGAAAGTGTATGAAAGGGGTAATGAAGAAAAATATTATGAAACATTTAATAAAAAATAATTTGTTTAATAAAGGACGGAACATGGTGGTTTCGTACCCGAAAAAGTACACAAACCCAAACTGTTAGTCCACCGTGAGAACATATTCAAAAATATGAAAAGCGGAAATGAACAGAGGTGGTTTATTTAGACTTTGCAAAAGCTTTTGATAAAGTAGACCATAATATATTAGCGAAGAAAATTAGAAAACACAATATCGTGGATAAAGTAGGAAGATGGTTAAAATTAATTTTTACACAACAGAAACAGATAGTTATTGCAAACGACGAGAAATCGGATGAAGCCAAGGTAATATCCGGTGTGCCGCAAGGTACGGTGTTAGCTGCAATACTGTTTGTTATTATGATTGAAGACATAGACAATAATGTTAAGGATTCGGTAGTGAGTATTTCGCAGATGACACAAGAATAAGTAGAGAATTACTTGTGATGAAGATAGGAACGCTCTACAAAGAGACCTTAACAAAGTATATGATTGGGGCAGAGGTAAATAGGATGGTATTTAACTCTGATAAATTTGAAATCAATAATTATGGAGACAGAGAAAGAAAGCTATATGCATATAAGGGACCTAATAATGAGACCATCACAAATAAGGAAGCAGTTAAAGACCTTGGTGTGATGATGAATAGGAACATGTTATGCAATGATCAAATAGCAACTCTGTTGGCAAAATGTAAAGCAAAAATTGGGAATGTTGTTACGGCACTTCAAAACAAGAAAAGCTGAACACATGATTATGCTTTATAAACATATGTTCGTAGTCCACTTGAATATTGCAATATGATATGGTACCCACACTATCAAAAGGATATTGCACAATAGAGAGTGTACAAAGGTCCTTTACAGCTAGAATAGAAGAAGTTAAAGACCTTGACTACTGGGAAAGACTACAATTCTTTAAAATTATATAGTCTAGAAAGGAGAAGAGAACGCTACATGATAATTCAGGGCATGGAAACAGGATAGAAGGAATAGCAGAAAATATCATGGAACTAAAAATATCAGAAAGAGCAAGCAGAGGTAGATTAATAGTGCCCAAAACTATACCAGGAAAAATAAGGAAAGCACACAGGACATTAATCCACTACGCACCAGCATCGATAATGCAGCGTCTATTCAATGCGTTGCCAGCTCATCTGAGGAATATATCAGGAGTGAGCGTAGATGTGTTTTAAGAATAAGCTCGACAAATATCTAAATACTGCATCCCAGACCATCCAAGATTGGAAGATGCAAAATATATACCGGAAGATGTACTAGCAACTCTCTGGTAGACATTAGAGGTGCCTCACACTGAGGGACCTGGGGCAACCCGAACAAGATGTAAGGTCTGTAAGGTAAGGTAAGGTCTCTCTCTCTCTCTCTCTCTCTCTCTCTCTCTCTCAAACACACCTGTCTGTCTATCTGTCTCTACGTAGGGCCTCTCTCTCTCTCTCTCTCAAACACACCTGTCTGTCTATCTGTCTCTACGTAGGGCCTCTCTCTCTCTCTCTCTCTCTCTCTCTCTCTCTCTCTCTCTCTCTCTCTCTCTCTTCTTCTTCTTCTTCTTCTTCTTCTTCTTCTTCTTTGAATACAATAATCAATATTAAATTATTGTACTGAATTCATTCACGCAGCCACAACTCAAGATTTCCTACAGAATCGTTTGTGTAATAAAAAAAAAATTAAGGTCAAAGGCCAAGCGCCGAGACCTTAGAGATCATTCAAAGCTGTAAAGGCTGTTGAAACAACTGTTGTTAGGAGAGAGTGGAATGTACGATAGAAGAGAGAGACTATGAACGGAGGTGCAGCAAAACTGCAAAAAAGGAATGACATGGATTGTAGACAGGGGCCTAAGGAAGGGACCATGCAGCAAAGAACATGAAGTAATGCCTACAGTGCAACGCGTGAGGTGCACTGGCGGCACTTGCCAACCCCTACGGGGCACTTAGACCATAACAAAACTTTAAACTAATCGCTGCTGCTAATAAAAGTCGTCATACGTTTCGTTCAATGACAATTTCGTAATAGGGTTTATCAATTTCCTAAAAAATCCAGTGAAAGGAGAAACTAACCTATCCATCTACCTTACCACTGAAGTTATCAACATTTTCGTTCGAACTCAATATATGAAAAGGGTTTATCAATTTCTTATTTAATCCAGTGAAAGGGTAAACTAACCTATCCATCTACCTTACCATTGAAGTTATCAACATTTTCCTTCGATCACAATACATGAAAAGGGTCCAACAATTTCCTAATCAATCCAGTGAAATACCTTGAGTTATTTCGAGCCGGCACGAGCGAACACTAAGAGAGAGGAAATTGATTTCTAGCAAATATCCTCACACGGGGAGCGGATGATTAGAGCCCCTCCCCCTCCCCCGCCCCCTCAAGGTGGACGGACGAGTAGTAACATTTGGCGATGACGTGGGTCTCAGGGCCTGAAGGAAATATACGACAGTCGTTTTCGGGGAAACAATGAGGAACCAGCATTTATCATTTCCTTGGGGGGATATTCGTCTTGCCGCTATTTCGTCCCAAAAGGTGTTATTTCCGTTTTCGAAGTACTATGCTCTACAATGAGTAGGTTTCAAGAAGGTCCAAAATCCAGTAAGACGAAAAGATAAATGATAGCGGATAGTAAATCATGGAAAAAGGAAAATGAAACTGGTCCATAAGAATCTCGGAACTCACAAGAAACAAGACAAACAAACACTGAATCTCAAAACTCCAAGGAAACAAGAACCAACAAAAACACTGAATCTCAGAATTCACAGGAAACAAAACCAACAAACATTGAATCTCAAAACAACAAACATTGAACCTCAGAATTCACAGGATACAAGAACAACATTGTCGAATGGGGAGCGACGCTCCCCAATGACACCAATAAAACGTTCACTTTCAATGTACATTCAATCCAGTCCTTGGAAGCGCAAATTCCCTCGTATTTTAGAGCTTTCATTCTGTGATGCACAAAAAATTCATTTCCCTGAAACTTATATTTCAACAGAGGTTGAGAGATTGGATTTCCAGAAACCCAGACGGGAAAAATAAAATTTTAATGTCCTCCCCTTTCAATAAAAAATGCAGAAATGTATGAAGAATACGCATGAATAAGAGAATGCATACAGAAAAGGTTGGGTTTCGCGGGATCAGACTGGAAAAATAAATTATTCCCCTCTTCCTATGAAAAAATACATACACGCGAAAAGAATAGAAATAAATAAGAGAATGACAAGGAAAACTTTTTTAACAATAAGCTGGTTCTCTCAAAAAAAGGGGGGGAGGGGGGCCGCTGAGACATTACCTAGTACACTGCTGCTCATGATATGCCAAAGGCTAAGAATATATTAATGCACCGCATCCCATGACAGAAGAGCACTCAGTAGATGGTTGTGAATCCCTTGTTGGGGATGATGTGCCTATCTCAATTCATGGTAGACGAGCACTCAGTGGATGGTTGTGAATCCCTTGGTGTGGGGATGATGTGCCTATCTCAATGACACATGGAGCGTGTTTCTTACGTCAGGTTAGTCCCTTCAGCACTACTTGGTAATCACTGTCCCCATTCTCTTGTACCTAATTTGCATTTTGTTAAGAAATAACTTTTTATCATGTTTTAATCTGAGTCTGTTTTTAATTCTGCTGTTCTTTTAATTTTTTAGCTTCGAAAATGGGACGCATGGACCTGAAACGTCAGCAAAATAAATTACTTTAAAGGATTTTGGTATCTCTCCACCCTCCGATGATGCTTATCTATCTATCTATCTATATATATATTATATATGTATAATATATATATATATTATATATATATATAACTTATCTATATAAAACACGACGCCTCACTCAAATAAAGTCAAAATTAGCTAATCCACGGATACACGTCACAAACCATAATCCACCTCTAAGTTCAGAAAAGGTCAGAGCATTGCCAGAGCAATTCAATACGACCGAAATTATCTTCGAATATCACTCATCCATTTCAAACTGGCGAAACTCGAAAACCTGAATATCGAAATAGGTCGGGTTCAAGCTTAACGAGGTTCTTGCATTATAATGACTGCTTTTTTTTCTGACCTGAGTTCAGCGTCGAACTTGGGACTTGGATATCATGGGGGTGGGCCAATTGTAATTTTAAAACCCTGTTTTTCTCTCTACAAAACCGTTACCTGGAATTCATTCAGGCACTGAATTGGGGTAATTATTATTATTATTTCTTTATTATTATTATCATTTCAGCAGATGAAACCTATTCACAAGGAACAAGCGCCCCAAAGGAGGTCACTGACTCGAAATTTAAACCTTGAATCAAGCTTCCAATGAACGTATGCATATGTTAAGTATATATGCGTATAGTAAGGCACATACACCTATACATATATGTATATATTTACACAAATACAAATGTACATGAAAGTATATATGTGAGTATATATGTGTATAGTAAGGCACATACGTATATACCTATACATATATGTATGCATTTACACAAATACATATGTATATGTAAGTATACAGGTGTATATATGTATGTGTTTATGTACTGACCAAGCACAGAAATCAAGTTTTATCTTATGTGTAAGAGATGAGTTACAATGGTGAGGCTGTATAAAAAAACTCACTATAGGACAGACGTACTTTAGGATAAATGAAAAACCAACCCCCAGCTCATCCCCCCACATACTTTGTCAATAGAGAACCAATAAAAAGGGGGGGGTTGTTATATTATTTCAAGCAGATTACATTGAAGTTAATTAACAGAACACCAATTACGACAGGCGTCATTTTCTATTCATTATGAATGCCCGAACTTTTCTCGTAATATGAAACTGTGCAGAAATACAATTTTTAGTTTTCTGTAAAAGAAAACTATTGCGCCCGCTCTGTTTGTCCGTCCGCACTTTTTGTCCCCGCCCTTTATCTTAAAAGCTACTGAGGCTAGAGGGCTGCAAATTGGTATGTTGATCATCCACCCTCCAGTCATCACACATACCAAATTGCAGCCCTCTACTTTCACTAGATTTCATTTGATTCAAGGTTACAGTTTGCCATGATCGTGCACCTGGCAACGATATAGGATAGGCCACTAACATTATGTGGTGAAACCTTAGTGGGCCGCTGTACAGAAATCTCGACTGCGCCGGAGAAACTTGAGAGCATTTTCTACTAGTTTATTTATTGGTACTATTAAACTTAAAATCGATTTTTTCCCAATTCCCGCCGATAAAATATCATAAAATGACAAATAAAATACCGTGGATTACCAAATATAGTAAAATAACGAATAAAATGTCACAGGATATTTATCAAATAAAAATTCTCATTCAATGACATAACGAAGCCAAAATTGCACACGTTCGAACACGCATAACTCAGAAGCCAACATTACGGGAGGTTTTGAATAGAAGGGGGGCGGGTTTGGGGGGAGGGAGGGGGAGTGGGATTTGTATTCATAATATAACATTTCTGTTCACAACGAGAGGCGACACTTTCACCTAAATATTTCCTGACTGTGAACTGGAAAACGTCAAAGAAAAATATTCACAAAAAATAAGACGACGAAAAATAATCCTCTCAGTGAACGCTTCTGACACGACGGGAAAGAGAGAAAGAAATTTAGACGCGTATAAAACCATTAGTTACGACCGGTAGCGCTTCAGTTGCTTCCCAGATGCGGTAGAGTAAAGGCGCGTCCCAACGTCTCCGGTAAGCGCTGCCAGATGGACGATTCACGGCTAACTTTAACCTTAAATAAAATAATAACTACTGAGGCTAGATGGCTGCAATTTGGTACGTTTGATGATTGGAAGGTGGATGATCAACATACCCATTTACAGACCTCTAGCCTCAGTAGGCTTTAAGATCTGAGGGCGGACGGACAGACAAAGACGGCGCAATAAGTTTCCCTTTGCAGAAAACTAAAACCCCAAGACAGATTTCGTCAAGAACGACCGAAAAGAAACTTCAGAATTTCTTTCAAGGTTTTTTTTTTTTCTCTATCAGCGCCAGATGCTCTGAAAGCTTTCTTGGTTGAAGGAAAAAAGGTGAGTTGCTGTTTACAGTCTCTCTCTCTCTCTCTCTCTCTGGCCTGCGTGCAAATTCACCCCCCCCCCCACCACACTCTCTGTCCCTTGGCTTAACACAAATTCCCCCCCCCCCCCTCTCTTTGCCTGCGTGCAAATTCCTCCCCCCTCTTCCCACCTCTCTTTCTCTGCTCTTTCTGGCCTGTTTTGCAAATCCCCCCTCCCTTTCCCCCACCCTTTGTCTCTCTCTGTCTCTCTCTTACCTTAAATATAAATTTTTTTTTTCTCAATCTCTCTTTCCTGATTTGCATGCAAATCCCCCCCCCCCCCCCCAACCTTCCCGTCTCTCTCTTAGCTTAAATACAAATTCCCCCCTCTCTTTCTCTTTCGCTCTCTTGGCCTGCATGCAAATTTCCCACCCCCCTCCTCTCTCTCTCTCTCTGTCCAGTGGGTGAACGTCTAAAGTTGAGTTACCAGTTGTGGTAAGGGCGGCTGAATAGTGTGTGCATCGGGTTGTAGAATGCGAGTGGGTGGGTTGTGATTCCATAACCCCGAAAGAAAGATTATCCGCAGTACGTCAAAACAACAACAACTCCTCCTCCATTAGCCAAAATCAGGCTTGGCGGTCCTCTAAAAGGCTTGAACTATAAAATGCCTTCTGCCAAAGAGGCTTCTGTCTACATGGAACGCAGAATTCAGGCCAAATGCCAAGCACTGGGACCTGTGAGGTCGTTCAGTGCTGAAATGGAAACTGACAGGAAAAGGTTTGAAAGGTGTAACAGGAGGAAAACCTCCAAGCAATTGCTCACTATGAAACGAGTGTTAGGAGAGTGTGGAAGTAAGATCGTAAAATAAAATAGTAAATAAATAAATAAATAAATAAAATCAAACAGATGTAAAGAGCAAATTGAAACAGAGCTTCCAAAGGTCTGTTATTCTTCTTCTGCGAAGTCTTAGCGCTTTCGCCAATAAGCTGTTGTCATTCTACCACACACTAGTTATGTTTGCTTAGAGGCCACTTTTTCTGTTCGCTGTCCCTTCTTCCTCCTCTCGTCCCTGTTTCCACGACCTCTGGGAACAGGTTTTGTGGGTCCTGCTGGAGTCTTAGGACAGGATCCAAGAGAAGGAAGGGTTTGGGGACCTTCTGGGATTCTTCCATATCATTGGGGTTTGTTGGTTCAGCTGTTGAGTGTCTACGGTTGGAATCATTCTCTCTCTCTCTCTCTCTCTTTTCTTTATACATATATATATATATATAATATTAATATATAATTTATAGATAGATATATATCTTATATTATCTTAATATATCTATATATATATATATAGAGATAGAGAAGAATAAATTAATTAATATATTAATAAATATAATTATTAATATCCTATATCAATTATTATATTATATAATATATAGATATATTATATATATATATCTATATATTATATATAATTATATTGTAGGAGGTTATATATAGAGATATATATATATCTATATATTCTAAATATATATAGAGAGATATCTATATATATAATATCTATGAGATATATATATCTATAGGATATATATGTATATATATATAATATATATAGATATATATATATAGATATATCTATAGATATATATAGATATATTGACAGATATATATATATAGATATATATATATAGACTATAGATATCATAGATATATATATATATATATATATATATATATATATATATCTATCGATTAATAATCATCTATAGTATATTATAATAATATATATAATATATATATATTATATATATATAGATAGATTACTATATAGATATATCTATATAATATATATAATAATATATACTTATATATGTATATATATATCTATAGATATATATAATGTATATATAATCTATAGAATATATATATATATATTATAATATTCTTATAGCCTATATATAGGTCTAATATATATATATATATAATGATATATGTATATATAATTATATATATATATGTAGAATCTTCGGTTTTCACTTTTTTACAGATACATATGAAATTGTAATTAGCCACAACACCCTTCTTAACTTCTTGAATTTCTTTTCGCTCTTTTTTTTTTTTTTTGGATTACGCTTGTCCACTATCAAAAGCCTTAAGATCCAAGTTCAAAGGAAATTTTGAAAAAGAAAAGAAATTGGCGATTCTTGGTCCTGGGAAAGAATTCCAGGTTCCAAACTAATTTCACCAAAGAGGTCACATTGGGTCAGGCGTCGGCAACGTGACCTTTTCTCTTTATTGATTATACACACACACACACACACACACACCATATAATATATTATATATAATAATTAATATTATATATATATATATATATATATGTATATAATATATTATATATATATGTAGAATCTTCCGGTCACTTTTTTACTAGATACATATGAAATTGTAATAGCCACAACGTCCTCTTTTGGATACGCTTGTCACTACGAAGCCTGAAGATCCAAGTTCAAAGAAATTTGAAGAAGAAATTGTGACTCTGTCCTGGGAAACGAATCCGGGTCCAATAATCACAGAGAGGTCACGTGGTCAGGTCGGCAACGTGACCTCTTTTTGAATATATATACATACATTCACATATTATAATTATAATATATATACATATAGAGGAGAGAGGAGAGATAGAGAGAGGAGACGAGAGAGAGAGAGAGAGAACAAGCAAATAAAAAGAAACTGTCACAATGACTCACCATATTGAAGTTGCTGTAGTCTCATCTCATTATAACAAGGCGTGATCCAACCTCCAGCATACTCAGGACGCGAGCTAAAATCTATGGCCAAATAGCGCGTTGTTTCACCAATGACAATTAAAACAAATTCGCTGAATTTTATTAGGAATAATTGTACTGTACTGTTTAACATGCGCGTAATTTATTTTTGACATTTTCATTCTAATAAATACATCATAAACATCCTATCCTACAATTCCTGTATCTTTAACTCAACACGAAACACCTTTTTCAGACCTTTTTGGTCTTTCCTAACCCCACCCCCCAAAACAAGAACAAGAAAGTAGTTTGTAGACATATATACTCCCCGAGTAAGCAAAAATCAGACCAATGCAGTTCTATATAGCATTCACTTATGGAGGTGTCTGATAACTCTCTTCCTCGGGAAAGACTGATATTTCGTCATAAAGCGTCGACTTCGTTGTTTACGAGGTGGAAACAATTCCACCCTGCAGAGTGGATCGCTCGGCAAAGAGCCACCCATTGCTCTCTACTGTAACGGCTTCAAGATGGGTTGCCATTTGTCACAGAAACTCAGAATCTTCCGTCGCGCCGAAAACGGCGTGTGTGTGTGTGTGTGTGTGTGTCTGTGTGTGTATGAGCACGTTTGTGTGCGTTTGTTTGTATGCGTAGGTGTATGCTTGCCTCGAATGCAGCATTCCTCCAGATAAGAATTCCCCCCCGTGAGTCTGGAAAGACGATAAAATGTCGATAAGGAATTTTCCGAGTTGCCGGCGAGTTCTTTTCATGAGTCGAGTTCAATTCGAAAATGCCAAGCAAGTCGTGACAATTAAGTTCGTTTGAAGCAGGTTATAAATACGACAAAATGCAAGGAATGAAACCCCTTTCTTTCCTCCAGTATTCTCCTTTCGACCAGCCTCTCTTTTCTCCAGTATTCTCCTTTCAACCAGCCTCGTCTAACACTTCTGCAAGAGGGAATCCTGAATGAACAGCTATTTTGCTGAGAACTACACGGTTTCAATGTGTAATAAAATGAACCACTATTTAGAATACAGGATGACCTTCCTATTTTATTTATCCTGTTATTGTCATTGTTGATTTTAATTACTAAATATTCCAGGTATCACTGCATTCATCATTATTGCCATCACTATAATTACCTCCTTTATATATGTTATTTATTTTGCAACATGACGTAGTTCACTTTTATCGTTATTGAATTCATTCCGGTGAACTCTGCTTTACTTTTCATCCTCCAGTGAATTCTATTTTAATTTCTATCCCTGGGTATATCATTTTAAATCAGGCTCTCACTACACTTCCAAGCTTTCCATTAACTAAATAGGGCAGTAAATTTACAACTGAACCGAAGGGGATAGGTAACTATACAAGATCTGTTATGAAATACAAGAAAATCTCTAGAAGAGGCTGAGCTTTTGGTAAAATCAGAGACAAAGGCAGAAGTTCTGCTTTGATTAATCCTTGCGCTGTCAGAATTTAAATCAGAGACAAAGGGAGAAGTTTTGCTTTGATTAACCCTTTGCACTGTCAGAATTTAAGCTTCATTAAAAACTAATGTTTTGTCATGCAATCCTCTGTGGTGGGTATGCGTAAGTGGGTATTACCAACAATATCCTTATTGTACCCAACCATTCTCCAGTAGAGTGCATAACAGAAATTTCGTGATGAACACTGTTACCCAAATACTTGGAAACTTATTCTTCGAGTGAATATTGAATTACTAGAGATTTTCAGACTTGCCGTTTCAGAGATAAAAATTACAGTTTGTTAAAGAGGAAAAATTCAACAACTTCAAATTATTCATCATCTAACCTGAAAAGATGTAGAACTCTTAGGAAAAACAATTAGCTCTAGACTTGAAATTACTGTATCGATTTCTCAACTAAAACAGCATTTTCTTCTTTCAGATGAGGCGGGCGTCGTATTCACCACTGGACCAAAATCCACCATTTGTAGCAGATCCTGATGGCCAAGGGACAGCAGGGTCAATATCTCCTGATGAAGAAAAAGAAGCCCCAAGTTGGGCAAATTTCAGGCAGAGGATACTGTCCTTCACCCGTGGTCGCAGTAAGAGCCCTACAAGCAGGAGCCCAGGAAGTAAAAGTCCTTGTAGGAGTCCAACACGGAGAAGTCCTGCATCTCGTAGTCCAGCGAGCAGGAGTCCTACTTCCCGCAGTCCAGCTTCTAGAAGTCCGGCCAGCAAAAGCCCTACTTCGCGCTCTCCTTCTAGCAGATCTCCCACTTGTCAGTCACCCAACAGGTCACCGACAAGTAAATCTCCACCTCTTCGATCTCCAACTAAACACTGGTCACCAGTAGCTCCTTTAGCCCTTACTAAAAGAGGGTCCTTCTCTAGAGGCTCATCTCGAGAATCGAGGGGATCTAGAGAATCTCCAACAGGAGGAGCTGCTGCAGAGTTTGCGGAGGTATCACAAGTGCGTCGAAATTCCGGATCAAAAGTAAAACGGTGCTTGAAAAAAGCTTTTAGTTTAAACCTTGAGGGAGGAGAAGTGGAAGACACCGGAGAACTTGGCAGTCCTATTGCAGCAGCTGGTGCCGTTGGGACAGGGGGCCGGAAGGTCAAGCTCAAAATACGGTCATCACCAGTTGAACAGGTACTGGAGATGACACAATTGGAGGATGAAGAGAGCCAAGCAGCTGCTCTGAACAGAGCTAGAAAATGGTCTTACCACGGAACAGCAACACCTGCTTCCCCTGTTGAGGCACCTAAACGTCACTCATTCAGTACAGGCACTGGCAGATCTGGAATTGTAGTAACCAATAATGATTTGGCATCTTTACTTGGGCCAACACACCGTCTTACACCGCCAGGAGTGCCACTTCCTGAGGATGTTGTACCAATGCCTCCTCCCCTTCCAAACCCAAGAGCGCGGGGCCGTTCCCAAAGCATTGCGTACTGTTGGGATGTTCAGCAGAATCCAGCCGCCGGTGCTAAACCAGAAAGTGGCGTTCCTATCACCATCCGCAGAACCGACTGTGACCACATAGCTGCATCGTCTCTAGACTACACAGAAGAGGAAGAGGAAGCTGGAGAGGACAGTGAGAAAGAAGTCGACGAAGAGGGCAAACTTCTTTGGGATTCTTCGGGTTCTACTATAGACGCTAGTCTTTTGGGGTCAGTTATAGAAAGCTTTTTAAAGACAAGCAAAGAAGATGAGGCCAGTGGAAGCGTCACTTCATCGCTCAAGGGCCTGCAGGTCAAGTGACGCCCAACGAGAGGCAATCGCTTACAAGTGATCACAACTTCGGTCGTGCGTCGCAGTTCTGACCCCAACCGGGTCTCCTCTTCCCACAGGAGGAAGCCCACCATTCGCCGGCACTCCTCTCACGGAGAAACTTCCAGATCATCTGTCTCAAGTGTCTCTCAGCCACAACATGTGGTCATCCACATGGACAGTGACGAAGAGACGCAATGCAAAGAAACCATAACTCCTTTCGATCGCTTCTGGAGACCCTCATTTAACTCAATGGATGTCATTTCTATGCTTCCCACTCTCATAAACTGTTTCATGTTTGACGACTCTGCCTAAGAAGTGATGATCTTGTCCGCATAATGACAAAATAACACGTAAAAGGGCTCTTGAACTTCGGTTATCTATACCTTTTACAACTACAGTGCTGCAACCATAAGTACAAAAGTGATTACATGACTTTCAGTTATTCCATCGGACTTTAATAACTTTAGTATTGTATGGTTATTTTCTTCGCATCGCCCCTTCATGAAAATAAGTGTGATATCGAAACAATAACAAATACAGATAGTATCTATTTTAATTAATAAACTTAATAAATCTAGGTCATATCAGAAACCCTTGAACCATATCATGAATAGTTTTAACTTAAAATAACGGACTCTCTCTCTCTCTCTCTCTCTCTCTCTCTCTCTCTGATCTCCAAAAGTGCAGCAGGCAATACCTCCAAGTGAAGCGACGTGATTCTCTTTCCGTACTTGGCTATTTGTACATATCCCTGAACAATCACTTTCGATAAATGTTTGATGTATGACTCCAGTGTTCTTGACGAGTCTGTATTCGTATATGTGATGCATCAGTTAAAGCAACTGTAAGCTGCTTACAAACACTCAGAATTTGACAGCAAAAGTGGCTCTCCCTCTTCGACGGTGATTTTGGGCAGTTTTGACGTATCTCTGTACTTACAAACTCTCAGACTTTGACGGCAAAAGTGGCTATCCCTCTTCGAAGGTGATGAGGGCAGTTTTGACGTATCTCTGTACTTACAAACTCTCAGAATTTGACAGCAAAAGTGGCTCTCCCTCTTCGACGGTGATAAAGGCAGAGTTTCTGGTGTATCTCTGCGTATCAGTGACATATGTGACATGAACGACAGCATCAATTTCCGCTAAAAGGGTAGCATCAGGTCCAGCGAGAAACGACTGACGTTTGTGAGGCTGACTTTCCCTTCAACCCAAAATGCAGTGTGAAGTTTTAGCCCTGGGACCATTATTGGTTTTACCCGACGTTCATTTGTTTTCCCGCGTTGACAAAGGACCGTGCTGCTTGTCGTGAAATCTATACCCATTCTTTTTTGAAGTGTTTCTTTACAGGACGGTGGAAAGCGGATGACGTGACAGTGACAGTGGAGGTATAAAATCAATCTGTCGATTATGTAAGCTATTTCGATTCAGTCCATAATCATAATGGAGTTTTAAATAATTAAGAAGGATATCCATTTGGCCCCCTTTACTGAGACCCAGATGAGGGTGGGGCTTTAATAAAATTCCTCAAGAGTATAGAAACGTCCCGCTAACTTACGTACATCAATAGTTATGAATAATCTAACTTCAGATTTTGTTATTCATGTCAGATCATTCACAAAACTGATATCTGCCGAGAATTTTTTTGTTTTCAACTGTTTAGCGTTTATTTTTAAGCCGAAATTTATCAATCTGCTCACTGCCATTTATTTATTAATGTACCTAGTTTGGAGTGACAGGTACACGTTGCAATGATGGCCTCTGAGGTCTTTCATGAAACAAACATTTCTAGTCAACTCTGTGTGTGTGTGTGTATGTGCAAATTTGAATTGGAGATTATTCTTCAAAAAAAAACTATTTTTTTACTTTCGATTATCTTTGCGCATTATAATTTAATTTCTCTCTCTCTCTCTCTCTCTCTCTCTCTCGCTCTCTCTCCTCTCCGCTCTCCTCCAGTCTCTCCTCTCTCAATCTCTCTCTCTCTCTCTCACTACTGTGAGAAGGCGCGAGCTTATTCGCACAAGAAAACATTCAACTTGAATTGCATCTGTCACTCCACCCTGCTTTTTAGGAAGGTCTTTTCGCAATGTTTTAGATTTCCCAGCTTCTTTCTTCACTAACTTTGGCATCAGTTGGAATTGCTATGCTATTCCCACACTTGTCTGTTGTCCTGTTTAGATTTTAACGGGACGAAAGTCTTTGTAGTTTCAGTTGTGCCTGTACTGACAGCAAAAAAATCTATATTTTTGCAGTTGTGCCTGTATTGACATAAAAAAAATCTCTATAATTTTTCAGTTGTACCTGTACTGACAGCAAAAAACCTATATATTTTTTTTCAGTTTTGCCTGTATTGACACAAAACACAAATCTCTATAATTTCAATTGTGCCTGTACTGACAGCAAAAAAAAAAAAAAAAAAAAAAAAAAAAAACTTTATATTTTTGCAGTTGTGTCTGTACTGACAGCAAAATATCTTTATATTTTTTCAGTTGTGCCTGTACTGACATAAAAAAAATTCTCTATAATTTCAGTTGTGCCTGTACTGAAAGCAGAGTTGAAAATGTTCATTTGTAAGTGCCTATCACGCAAATATTAGACTTGTTCTACGGGTGGTATCGTGCGTAAGTGACCCATTGAGAAAGATCATTGTGACATACTATTATCACAAATAACAATAATAATTAGGCTATTACGTAATGTTCTATACCATAAAATGTTTACAGAACGCAACAGGAAGACGAGATTGCATAAGTGCAAATTTTTTATTTGTTTTTATTTACTTATTTTTATTTATTTATTTACTTTATTTATTTTTTAGCTCGAAAATCTGAAAGCAACTTTTACCACTGAAGCTATTTGAGTTTTTCCCGATGCTATGAGAGTGAAAATTTTCTGTGCTTCTCCTTATCAAATTAACTTCATTTTGTTTTGGCGTTTGTGCGCATGCGCGTGTATGTGTGCTATGTCATATGACGGCACTTTTCTTGATATTAGTTAGTGTGTTTGCGTCTTTGAGCTGGATAGGTGCCAATACTTCAAATAACTCTAACCCACGGGTGATTTAATTCAGACATATAAATGCATCATATATAAGAATACAACTCCGAGACCTTTTTTTTCTTTCGAGGATCTGTTCCAGTATATCAATGGTGTCCTTTTACTGCGTAAGAATATATCTATATTATATATAAACCCCCACCGTACCACCTACCCCTTCCAAATAAACCTCACACCCCCACCCCCACAAGAGATCTTAGATGTGTCTTGAAATATTTTTATTAGGCGACAAAATAAAAAAAAAATGAGTTCCAAGTCATAGACGATACTTTTGTATGTTTCAATATCATAATCACAGGATTCTCTCGCACTCAAATTTCCTGTTTTATACGCGTTTCCAAGACTTGGCTTCTCCCAAGAGATAGATATCTTATATTTCTCTAAATAAATGGTGTAGAAAAGACAAAATAAAAAGGAAACATGAAGTTTTGTGGGCCTTTCACTTGAAACCTTTTGATCATTCGAAGTGGGTCTGCCCCGGTCTTTGTACTTTCCACTGTAGGCTACTTCAATTCCCCCTCAGTGGACCTCAGGTGGCGTACTGTAGGGCATTACTTATAAGGTTCTTTGCAGCGTCCCTTCGGCCCCTAGATGCAACCTTTTTCGTTCCTTTTACTGTACCTCCTTTCATATTCTCTTTCCTCCATCTTACTTACCACCCTCTCCTAACCATTGATTCATAATGAAACTGCTTTGAGGTTTTCTTCCTGTTACACTTCTCAAACTTTTACTGTCAATTTCCGTTTCCGCGTTGAATGACCTCATTGGTCCCAATTCGATTCATACTTCTCCATTCACATTCTATCAAGGCTCCCCCCAAACCAACCATCCCACCAACTCCAACCCCTCCCCCCACCCACCGGTCCCCCTTCTATTGTTAACAATTTGCTGCCCTCTAGCCTCAATAGCTTTTAAGATCTGCTTAGGGTGGACAGGGACAGACAAAGCCATCTCAATGGTATTATCTTACAGAAAACTAAAAACGATTTCAAAGACCCCCGTAACATACTGAACTGAATATAGAATTTAGGCCAGAGGCCAAGCACTGGGAGCTATGAGGTCATTCAGCGCTGAACCGGAAATTGACAGTGAACAGTTTGAAAGGTGTAACAGGTGCAAAAAAAGAATATGAACGGAGGTACAGTAAAAGGAATGAAAGGGGTTGCAGCTAGGGGCCGAAGGCACTGCAAGGGACCTTAAGTAACGCCTACAGTGCACCGTATGAGGTGCACTGACGTCACTAAACCCCCTACGGGGCCCAAAACATACTAGCTTTTAGACAGAAGACTAAGATTGGTAATATGACAAGATGCAATACACAGTGGATTTTATAGTCATCATAAGAAATGTGTATAAATGGACTTACTTTTCCATAGGAATCAGCACCATACACCTGACTTTGGAGGGGTGGGGGGGGGGTGGTTCCTCTTGCTCAGAGATTACTGTTGACGTATATTTCCAGGATAACAGTACACCTGGAGATAAAACATTGACAAATAAGTCCCCTTGCCAGTGGCTTTGTGTCTAATAAAGAAAAATCGCCCACTGAATAGAACCAACAAACACTTGAAAGAAAAACTTGGCAAAAGAAGATTATCTGAAGCTGACCAATGCATTTGGCATAAAAAGAAAAAAAATATGTTTAGCAGTCCTTATCTGGGTGCCTAGCGCAGAAAAGTCCCATTTCCCATATAATAAATATAATCAATGAATAAAATTTACAACTGCTATTTCAGACGGTCTTTTATGAGAATTCCAAACCGCTAATGGCGAGGCAATACAACTAAATAAAAAAACTTTGACGCTGGTAAAACAACTTACCATTTCTCTGAGATTTTAAAACACAAAGGAAGTGAAAAATATGTCATCAATAAATTTTAAGTCAAGCCTACGACAATATGCAGGAAACAGAAGCTGAACTAACTCCAAGAATGAGATTTCTCTGGATGCCACTACTAAATCCTCCTTCAACAGTAACGGATCAGAAAAAAACCATTGTATACTAACACAAGTTCTTGTTTAGGGTCATAATTGCAATGAAGAACCCAAGAATATGGTTCTGAATTTACTCAATACTTTATACCATTATTTAGTTTTAAAAATGGAAACTATACATAGACAAAAGCAGAGTCATGAGATTACAGACTGACAGGAGAACTGGAAAAATTCAAGTTTACAATAAACCAAAGAAGAGTACAGTAAGACCTTGCTAGTAAAAATATATCAATAAAAAATGGTAGTTGTATGTCCCCACATTGAGGCCTAATACTTGAAAGAATAAAAAAGAATAAATAACTTCTTTATGATGAAGAGAATACATTATTATGCAATGTCAACAAACTGTAATTAATCAGCTTCCCTGCCACAAGCAATATGATTCAGACAAAAAAAAAATTAAACAACTTTTCCCCTCAACCCCAAGGGTTCATTTAATCCCCTCACCTTCAATATTCAAGTTTCAATTTTACTCTACTGCTGCAATCTATAAAAGAAACTTCAGAGGTACACTCAAGGACGCTGTGTAATGAACTCCAGTTCTTTCAGAAATACTGAGAAATACGATAGCCGAGGAATCTCGGATATCTCTTCTTCAGTTCGAGTGGGAAAAGTATGTAAGGAATTCTAATTTCGCTTTCAACAATGCCCTCTGTCCCTCTTTCTTTCCAGGACTGAAAGGCAAAACTTACTGGAAAGACAAAAACATACACACAGTCTTGCAACTGAATATATACACAATTTGTTTTGTAAACAATGTGTTCATGCTAGATATAGGCTAGCAGTTCAAGAATAATTATGGCAGCGATTGTGGTCTTGTGTTCCTACAAAGCCAACCCCCCTATTTATACACACACACATGTATGTGTGTGTGTGTGTGTGTGTGTAAGGTAATACTGTGCCTTAGGCTAGATTAGGCATATCCAAACTGCATCATATTTGGTTTTTCTCTCTCTCTAAACAAAAAAATAAAAAATAAAAAATTTCCACACTGCTGTGAAAAGGTATGTAATGGGTCAACCATGCATAACTGACAGTTAAGTCAAATTCATCAAAATATCCACAGCATAAATATCAGAGAACTACATTTTCCATTTCTTAAAAGTAACACTGTTATGACTGTGAAACCTTGTTTAACACAATCCTCTCAAGCTATTCAGCAATTTTTCTCTCAGAAATAACTTATTTAGGACTGCAAGATAAATTTCGTTGTAATATTCTACACTATATTAAGTTGGTCTACTATAAAAACCATGCAACTAATTAGGCCAAGCATGGAACATTGTTACCATCAACTGCTCAACCTGGGCTAAATTTAATTCAGTTCTGCTTTGGCCCTGTTGTGGTTAGGAAGGGACTTTGTGCTTCTTGTGATCTTATCTTCTCAGGTTTTCCACCTTTTTAACAAAAACAATTAGCCTAATCAAGTTCAACATTTGTTTCATGAATATTTAGTGTTGCCTAATGTAAAAAAAAATAAAAAATAAGTGTTGTAACTGTGAAAGCTTAAGTACACTGAGAGAAAAAATTCCATATGTGGCACTACAATGTGGGTTACCCAAATCATAAGAAAGGGAAGAAGCATTGTACGATTTAATTCTCCTACGGTCAAGTTAGGCCAAGGTGCTCTAGGCTAGGTTTTAAGTTATCCAATCTAAGTTAGGTATTTCATATTTATCTCGCTTGCAATGTTGTGAAACATTTTCTTACTGATTTTTTGCTGGAATTCCATATTTCAATGAGCCCGTTGTGGGGTATCAGAAACCATATGCTAGCTAACCCTAAACTTGAACAAGTGACTATGAAAATGGTAAGTCATGGTAGGTATTCTGAGTCTGAACAAATGATCTCAGTAACTACGTCAAAATAAAAATGGCCTAACCCTTGGCTGTAGGAACTTAGCTGATTAAACACAATAATACGAATGCAAACGCCACTAGCTATAAAATCATTTATAAATATTTCGGACTTACTACTAAAAAAAGGACTAGGCTAGCTATCTACCTAGCCTACCTAATGGTCTCTGAAATTAGCCTACCTAGCTAGCTAGTAGTAGCTTAGGTATATAGTAGTAGCTACCTACCCTATGACACAAGCGCTCACGTTCCTCATGGGTATGAAATATAGACGTGATGGAAGACAGACTTGGGACGTAACTATCCATTATTTAAATTTTACAATTTCATCAGAGAAAAAAGAACGAAAAAATACTCACCAGTTTTCCTGACAACTGCAATGAAGTCACCATCCTGTTATACCTAAACTACCTAGCCCTATAGGTAGCTATCTCCTATCTAGCTGTCTCACCAGGTTATTATCACCATAGCTAATTGCCTTCGTTTCCTCAGATCTAAGTCTTGCTTTCGTTACTATCACTTTCACTGTAATTAGTATAATCAAACTATAATTAATAACTTATTAATTACACTTACATTATGAGGTAAATAAGTACAACAAATAACAGATCGCCCGTTGTTTACCCAAAGTCATCAGATACGTTCTCTTCCGCTTAATATAAAATTTAAATATAAATAGCTACAGTTTTCTGCAAACGGAGAAGGTGGATGGATATAAGCTAATATTAGAAATGGCCTAAAATATCTAAAAACTTTATGGAACAAGACGCCTAACCCACAAGGTTACAAAAAATAAAACAATATAATAAGACAAGTACTTCTTTTAGTTTTATTCTGAATATTGCAAAAGAAACCCACAAAATTACTGTGTATACGTGTGTTGAATAAAAAAATAAATAAAAAATAAAATAAAATGTATATCCTTATAAGTAAACACGTTATACACAGAAATTTTGTGGGTTTCTTTTTCAAACTTCAAAAAGACAAGTTTTAGATAATCACCTGTAAATTATCCAATAACCCAAATCGCTATATGAATTGGCATAAACGCCCCTTTATAAGCCAATAATAACAGTAAAAATGCAAAAATGTACTACTTAGCGAAAAAAAAATGTCAGCCCGGCACCTCAAGGTAAGAAGTTTACACGCAACTTTGAAATCAATTACGGTAAATGTTAAATGGGTTCGACGATAAGTGGTTATTGGAAACCTTACCCGGTAATTAGAAGATTTAATAGTGCGGATAAAGACCACCAAGTGATTTAGTTACCTTTACAACAAAATAATTCAATTGTGGAATGACAAAAAGAGTATTCACGTGTCTGGATTGCCTAAAGTAAAATTTATCCTAGATCAAGGGCTGCAGTCGGTAGCAATATGCTTCCCTAAAAATTAAAATTTAATGCTACGACCCAAGAGATTCCTGCTGATGAGTTATTGCTTACGACTGCTAATTAAAAAGGTAAGTAAAATACTCTCCTAACTAGTCTGTAGTTATTTGATAGCATTAAATACCAAAAGACTCGGAAAAGTATAAATGAGTCTGCATGAAACGATGATAAATAATGACGATGAAAAACAAACCACGGCGCACCATTTAAAAAACAAACTTTGTTGTGAACGGCCACGAAGAACGTAGAATAATTTCATTTGAAAGAAACTTGAAGATGGGAAACATCAAAAGCCATTCAAAAATTTGTTCGCCAAAATGGAAAAGTAAAATTATAGCAGTGTGTTGTGTAGTACGTCTAATTGCTTATTTAGCGCATATGCCTATGAATTGTTTGAATCAACTTGCCTAACTATCGAAAATACTATTCTTAGAACAAGGGATGGAATTTTCCCCTCTCTTAATATGAATTCGAACTTTGGAACACGTCACTACATTAACCCATTCGACTGAGCCATTCATTCATCAGAAAATGCGCCATATCAAAACGAAAACCGATCGCCATACTCAAACAGAACTAAATTCCCTTAGTGCACAAATCCTCGGCGTGGGGTGGCGGCCGGGCGCTAACTTTAATCGCATTTGGCTCCCGTGTCAAATGTAGAGAGTCGAGCCCTCGAGACAACTTAATTAGTCGATCACTCGCGTCCTTATTAAATCACTCTAGTGGCCCCGGGCCATTGGTGAAAGGGCTTTCGAATCCCGAGTGGTCTAAGAGCAGTACGTGCATATCGTTCGTTCAGTTGCCCTCCCATCGTAGAATTCTTCTTCCTGAAATAAGGGGTATACATTGTGGGTTTTATTTGCATTCATTATTTTATTGAAGCTGTGGAAATGTAACTTACATACATTACCATTGTATTGATGCATGAATAATTCGATCTTAGGCAACCGCTTGTTATGTTTCCGTGGCTATCCAGAATTTTTTAAATTACGAAGAAAATATACAAGGAGGACGTCCACTGATACGCGGGGAAGTAAATGGATTTGATCTCTACCATGAACAGACGAGTGCTCATCTTCCATCTTATCACTCCCATCTCACCGAGCGGATTTCCGGTGGGTTTGTTAAAAAGAAAGAACAAAAAAAAATCCCTTTTATCATAAGTACATGCACGTATTTTTTTATGAATTGAATACACAAGGAGACGGCGACTCTCGCTACTTCAAATAAATAGTGTCGAACGAAATTGATTTAAAATAGAAATGTGTTAATGTATTATGCCGTTGGGTCGTGGAATGCCGATACTTCAAGTTATATATGGAGGAATAAAATCGTAAAATAACAGCTTCTGAATTGGTGATAAGGTAAATTCAACTATTAAATGGCTTGAGAACTGAAGGGAAACGCCCCACCGTGTATAAAGGATATATGAATCAAAGTAATTCATGAAAGAAATACGAACAACTACGAAACATCACGACTTGGCGTCTTCATTCAGCCGTTGCCTTGTTGCACCGACCATTAGCTTATTATTACCGAATAAAGAATAGAATATGCGTTGCTTTTATTGTAGCGTCCATCATTCCGTTTATTTTGAGCAGTTCTGTATGTAGTGGTAGCGGTGGTAACTATGATAATCGTATTCATTATTCCTATAATTTTGTTTATTTTAACTATATTAGCATTTTACATTATTGTCAAGACGAGGACGACTAGTACTCGCATACAAATTCGACGACAAATAATAAAATTGAGTACCTAGACGACGGCAACACTCCGTACAAGTGTCATGCTATCCATCCAATCACGAACTTGAAAAAAAGAGAGAAAAAAACGCATACAAAAAAAGATAAAACAATTCCGGTAAAACATTTTCACAACAGTGTCAACAAGAGGCGGAGCGTGCCGTTGCCATGGCAACTGCTCCCATCATTCCCCGATGCGTTGATTAGAAACACTCTGAAAACCTCTCGTATGGCACATTGGAGAGGATAAAAAAACACATTAGGAAACACAATGGCTGCTCCAGTGAAAATAGATGCCGTTCTTTCATTAGCTCGACTCTTTTGCCAATCACGTACTTCTTTACATCGGAAACTTATAACTTAATTTGGTTCTCATGGTCATGTGCACGATTTAATAGGAGGTCACACTCTGTGAAATTTAGAGCAAAGCTCTGGGACTTATGAGGTCATTCAGCGCTGAATGGGAAATATAGAGTACGAAGGTCTTAAAGGTGTAACAGGAGGAAAACCTCGTACTTGCACTAGGAAACTCTTATTGTTAGGAGAGGGTGGAAATTAAGATGGAAGAAAGAATATGAAAGGAGGTACAGTTAAAGGTATGAAAGTGGTTGCAGCTAGGGGCAGAAGGGTTGGGGGGGAGGGGGGGACTCTGCAAGAAGCATTAAGTAATACCTACAGTGCACGGCATGAGGTGCACTGATGGCATTACCCTTCTGCAGGGTAGTTGCTGATTCTCTCTCTCTCTCTCTCCTACCAAAAGGTGACGTTTAAGTCTTCTTCCATCGAGCTTAAGGTCCTTTCTCTGCTTGGGCAGTCTCCTAACAATCATGTGGGCGCCTAGTCCCACAGCTACTCTCTGAAAGCCAGTAAACCTCAGATTAAACCCGGCCAATGACTTCTGTCCCTTAACTGCTAAGCTTTGGCATTCTTTTCCCTCCTTCCTGTTCCAAGAGTCTCCTAACTCCTACCTATTAAGTTTAAACCCCACTCTTCAACCTTACAGAAATTTACTTCAATCTGGACAAATATGGACAACATTTGCGATAACTGCTTTAGTGTTGATAAACCTTCAGTCGAAAAGGAAAATCAACATCATTAAAGTTTGTTATTTAATACCTTCAGGAAGCTGCCAGTCACTCCACTTAATGAGCACCAGTTCCACCTGGACCACCTGGCAGCTCAAGGGTTTAGCCCTGAGATCTCGGTACGAGCACCTGCTGTGTTAAGAGTTGAATGAGTGGTCTCCTCTGCTCCAACTCTTAATGACTGGTGGGTGACCTAAATTAAAAACTAAGAGGTCATTGGCCTTAGTCAGCCAGGAACTGCGTGCCTATTTGAACCAGGATTAATCCTGATTTGAACTGGCTTTCCTTTTGTGTAATTAACTAGTGAATCCTGCCAGGGTTATGGATAAACTAAATTTAGAAAGAGACCTCACAGAACTCAGTCGCAGGAGGTGCTAAGAATCTCCTCGTTTATAAAAACTAAGGATAGAATGAAAATATGAATACAATATCCCAAATTCAACAGCTAAAATGGATTCAAAAGATGGACAGGACGTTTTACTTATTTAAGAATAAGAGTATACATGAATAGTGTAATGTGTGCATCTATTCGGGAAGAGAAGATGGAATTGGTTAAAATAAAAAAAAAAAATAAAAAAGAAAGAAAAGGAGGCAGGAGCTTAATGCCAAATGTGGAAAAGGCTCCGACTCATTGGAGAACGGCGTGCAGCAGATTACCGTCCACAAGACTAAGTCAAAATAGCCCAATGTTAATATATATATATATATATATATATATATATATATATATATATATATATATATATAGTGTACTATGTACCAAGTCATAAACTCCCGAAGAAATGAAGAGAGGTATTGTAGACAGAACTGCAAAATTTCACCGATGAAATACCAGAGAGGTATCAGAATCTTGTTTGGGGATGTAGATACAAAAGTTGCTGGGAATAATGAAGGTATGGTGGATATAATGGGCAAGGAAGGCCACATATACATTGCAAACAAAAATTGGGTGCAATTTATTATTTTCTGTGTGGCAAATAATCTCATGCCTGCAAGTAATCGTTTTCTAATACCTCCGTAAACAGACAAACATTTCCAGATGGCATTCATGGGGACCAGATTGATCACATAGCCATTGATCAAGAAAGAAACTACGAAAAGTGTTATGAATGTGGGAACATATGTTGGTATATTGGTGATCAGCTTCTCATTGCAACACAAAACTGAAATTAAAGTTTCGAAGATGAATGCTAACAGGCTTTTACAATATGATATCGAAACTAATTTGCAATTTCGAAACCATATCTGAGTAGGAGTAGGTGTAAGCAATCGTTTAACACTGCATTAACATCAGGAATGTATAGCAGTCTGGTGGAAACCGTGGATATCGAATTATAGATCTGGCAAATAATAATAAAATAAAATAAACAAGAAAAAAATTTACCCAGAAAGTAAAGAAGGATCGAGTATGCTTATGGAAGAATTTATAGTGGTTGAAGTCAAATCAGTATTAGAGAACTTAGGAGATGGAAAGTGCCGGATTGTGAAAGATTCATCAATTAGATGAGATATTAAAGAAGGGAGGATGGAGATGGCGTGGAAATGTCCTTTACACAACCCTCATAGAGTAGTACTTGATTGGCCCATGTGGGCTCCTGTTAGCCACTAAAAGCGTTATGGTAGACAGTGGTACTCAGACGTACTTGAACAAGAACTATCAGAAAGTGGGGCGGAGTGTGGTGTGGCCTGGAAACCGCAGTAAAAGAATTGTAGGTCATAATGCACATTTAGATTTTCTTCCGTATTACGATGCATAAATGTTCCTCAGTAGATGCCATCAAATAGTAAGAAGAAGAGTTAAACCTATCGGAAACGTTTATTTCAGAATTTTGTCAAACCGTGAAAATGAATTTATTTAAATTTATATTAACATGAAAAAATAATACAAATATATATAATAATAATTTATTTTATTAATATTTATGGCTTTAATGAAGTTTTTCCCCTGAAAATACACCAAAATTGGTTATATCTACTTTCAAGTCTAAATGAACAATACCAAGTAACATGCGTTAATGTTTACATATTCTTCTCCATCTGTGCTCGTGTTCATTTCTCTGACGAAATCGTCGTTAATTAATACTTTGACGCCAATTTTATAACATTATAGCGTAAGTAGCGGTAAGAACTGAATTCTTAACCACTCTAACTTAGTTGGGAATACGTTGCTGCACGTAGATTTAGATAAAGTATGCTAATAATGTTGGCACACTTCCACTTGGCATGCTTAGGCTATGATTGATTCGGCGTAGCATCCTTATGATTGATGTTCATTTAAAGAAAAGCAGCGAAGTGGATGCGTAACGCAACCAAATTGTATGAAATGCCTACCTTTAACCTAGTATAGACTATCATCTTTAACCTTCTAACTTCCTACCTAGCTAGGCTATAGACTGTCTTAACTTTACCGGACCTGTATTTTCTGACTGGCACCACCCGTCAGACTGTCCTTCGTTAAGTTAAGATAAAACTATAGAACAACTCCACACGGCTTTTGAGTAACTTTGAAATTGATTTTTCGGTAGATCTAGGTAATGACTCCGTGTCTGGTGTTTCTCTGGAAACTACAGTTTCCTAGGGTAAAATACCGAATGGCCAGCCACTACCGTGGCGTGACCACCTTCCCGAAAAAGTATTTTAACATGTCCTGTAACCCAGGATAGACATTAGTCAAGAGCCAGCGTCCGTCGAAGCAACACCTCGAGACCTCTACTTTCTTCTCAAAATCAGTTTTTCTCCTAAGTCACAAATTAAGGCCATAGTAGGTAATTTCCGATTTTCAGGAAGGTGGGCACTATGGTAGAGGCTGGCCATTTGGTATTTTACCCTATAGTATTTGAGGGAGTCGACTGTAATTAACCCCCAGGGACTAGTACTAAATACGGAGAAATATATAGGAGGCCCCAATCCTTAGTGGCTTTCATATTCGCAGGACTGTTCCTTGCAGTCCGTGCGGATTTATTGCCTAGAATTACCAATTTTCAATACTTTTAGTGTTGCTGATGAAGGAGGTGGTATTGTCTATGGGCGGTCAATTATTAGGTATTAACCTTGCATCATTATTGGGTAAACTTTGGGAATGGGTTTTTTTGGGGTGGGGTAAAACAGGGGGAGAGAACAGACATGTTAGCCTATTGTCATGATGGCCACCCTAGAATGGTTCCGTGAATAAGCAAGGCATATGGGAACCATATGTTCAAGAAGAGATTGGGTAAGGAAACCTATTATAAAAGGAACTACTTTACTAACCTAACCTAGTAGTCCTTGTTACTTAGCCCTGGACCCCCAGTGAAGGAAACTCCACTTTTCACCAAAAGTTTCTCTATAACACTGCACATGCATGATAGACATTCCAGGATGCTCAGCATACAATAACATATCAGTTCTGAGGTCAATTACAATCGACCCCCATAAAGTAATGTTGCATTCTTGATAAGCAACCAAAATATTAGAGAAAAACTCAATTTCCAAGGTAACAAGCCATGCAGAGTTATACTATAGTTCTACCTACGTCAATTCATATCCCCAAAGGCTAAGTAGGCATATGGTTGATTTTTTTTTTTTTACTTGAATACATGAAAATTCAGCATAGGGTAATCAGTTGTAGCTCCCATCAGTTGCCGACCAGAACATATACCGCCTTTTGATTAGGTATGTCTTTGTGTATGGTAGTGTCTGTTGCACATGATATTTATGGTCTTTCATTAATGTACAGGATTCTTATCTACTTTAAAGTAATTATATAAATAGATATGTAATTGCATTTATAAAGATTTGTTTGCAATCTGAAAAGCATTCATTTGCTTTCTATTGTATTAGGCATGGGAGAGTTAAATGATTAGTACATTGTTTGCATTAACTTGATTATACAGTAATAGGATAATTCTTAACATTTGATCTTTACGATCTTTACCCAGGTTAAAATGTGTATCCTCAGATGGTGACTTTGTTTTATTTATTTCAGTTAGAGGCTACTTTTATCGTTCAGAGAAATTAAGATATTTTATGGTATAGATATTTACATGTGAAAGGCTTTCTATATACATTTCAAGAGATAATGCCATCTCAATTTCTATTAAACAACTTAGTGTGAGACTGGTGACAAAGATAGGACACATACCTTAATTACTGCAGTTTTATACATTCAACTTCCCTGCCAGATATATACTTAGCTATAGACTCCGTCGTCTCCGACAGAATTTCAAATTTCGCGGCACACGCTACCGGTAGGTCAGGTGATCTACCGCCCTGCCCTGGGTGCAGGACTAGGAACATTCCCGTTTTCTAATCAGAATTCTTCTGTCGCCCGGGCCATCAACATTGTTGTTGGTTCCTCTCGATTGGTTTTCTTTTTTCACCGGCAATTGATCTTCTTGAACCGACTTTTGGTGACGTTATCTGGATTTTGGATTGGCATACGCTTTTGTGGACTGTTTTGGGACTTGATTGGAATTTTCTCTAATAATGTCTGACTCTGGAATGGTTGTGAGACGTTGTGTGAATGTAGGCTGTAAGGTGAGGTTGCCGGAAAGCTTCGGTAGACCTCACACGGTATGCAAGGGTTGCAGGGAGTATGAATGTTCTTTTACTAATACTTTGTAAGGAATGTGAGAACTTGAGATGAGAACGAATGGAAGAATCTAACTAATTATTTAAAAAAGTTAGAGAGAGAAAGAGTGAGGAAGGCTTCTTATAGAAGTTTAAGTAGTTCTAGATCTGAACTAATTCCTAGCTTGGGATCTTCCCCAAGGGTAAGTATTGCTACTTCTCCTTCCATTGCAGCCCCTTCTCCTATTGCAGAACCTGTAGATTCAGCAAAAAGAACTTGCAGATCTAAAAGCAGCCTTCAAGTTGATGGAAAACAAAATGGCTGCCATACAAGGTAGGCTAGTGATTATTCAGTGGACAGTGATATGAGTGTCCCCAGTGTAGTGGAGGGGGCATCTGGTCGGCTCAGCAACGCTCCTAGGTCTAGACCTCTTCCAAGCTCACATGCCCAGAGGAGAAGGAATGTCGAAAAACCGAAAGGAGGTTGTGGAGAATCCCCACCGATCAGGTGTCCCTTCGGCGGTTTCTGTGACACCCCAGACTGCCAAGGATCGCTATTGTAAAAGCGTCCTGCGTGAGTGTTTTTCGTCGTCGGGATCTTCATCTCCGAGACGTGATTGGAGAGATTCAGATCGATCTCGGCCACTCAAGAGGAGTTGGAAGGCTCCGACTATTGATTCGAGCCAGAAAACTTCCCTGAGGAGTCTCCCTCGGGAGTGAAGAAGGCAAGAAGAGCCATTCTTTCAACCAGAGGGAGAAGGAGGCAGGAGGTGGAGGCTATGGACTCCTCCCCTCCTCCTTCCCCTCCTCCCGAAGAGGATAAAGAGGAGGTTACGAAGAGATTCATGATGGCTATGCAAGAGCAGATTTCGTCTTTTGTAGGAGTTCTGTCAAAGGAGCCTCCTAGAAGGAAGACTCTTCCCTTCCGATCAAAAGATCCTCCAGACGTATGGAGGTATCTGCCGCCAGGATCGCCTACTCCTACTCGAGGTGAGGTTTCCTGTACGAACCTGGATGAACCTATCAGACGTCTGGCACCGGCCAGGAGTGAGGAGTCACCCAGGAGGCAGGAGCCAAGAGCCAGGAGTGAGGAGTCAACCAGGAGGCAGGAGCCCAGAGCCAGGAGTGTGGAGGCATCCAGGCAGGAGGCAGGAGGCAGAGCCAGGAGGCAAGAGGCAGGAGTAACGGATGAGTCAGAGGCCAGGAGCCAGGAGGCAGGAGTCAAGGAGGCAGGAGTCAGGAGGCGGGTCAGGAGGCCAGGAGTCCGGAGTCAGGAGGCAGGAGTCGGAGTCAGAGGCGGAGGTCAGGAGCCAGGAGGCAAGGAGTCAGGAGGCAAGAGTCAAGAGCCAGGAGGCAGGAGTCGGAGACTCGTTCCTGGAGTTTATGACTCTTCTCCAAATAGGAGCTCCTCTCCTTCAGAGCGTAGGAGTCTTGGAAGGACTCTCCCTCCAAACGTGAACTTTCTCCTTCTTCTGATCGAGGGTTAGACGAGTGTCTGATGACGAACCTCCTGCTAATGAGGGGACTATCGAGTGTATAAAGTCTTAGCCTCATTATTGTCAAGAATTTGGAGATTCTCTTAGTCCGGCGGCTCCTCCTTCTCCTCGTTCTCTCTTTTCGAGCTCGGCTGTGGCAAAATCTTCGGCCTTTTTGAAAATGAAAGCCTGCTATATCGATGAAGAAGGCACTCCATTCTTTAGATTCTTGGATGGACAAGAAGAAGGAGTTAGGAAAGATGGTTTATTCTCATGCCTCCTTCCAAACTACATGGAAAGAGAGGTATTTGGTATGGGACAGGAGAGACTATGGGTCTTTCTCTACCTGCCTCTGCAGATGCGGACTTTTCCAATTTAGTGGAGGCCTCTAGACGTCACTCCTTAGGATCGGTCAGAGCGACGTGGAGCACTTCAGAGTTGAACCACTTTCTAAAGGGACTTTTTGTCACTTTAGAGGTGTTCAACTTTCTCTGGATTGGTCACTCGGAGTTCTGGCCAACAAATCTAAAGATCCGGAGTTTCTAAAAAAACCCAGAGATTCTCCATAGCGTCCTGTCCTGCATGGACAAGGCAGTACAAGACGGTTTCGGGTGAAGTGGCTTCCCTTTTTGGTGCTGGTCTCCTGAAAAAGAGATCAGTATATGGATCCCTATTATCGAAAGGGGTTTCTCCGAGCCAGAGGACTGCTTTATTGTTCGCCCCTCTATCGGATCATCTGTTTCCTTCTCAGTTAGTGAAGGATATATCTCGCTCGCTAACTGAGAAGGCGACACAGGACCTACTAACACAAACGTCCAAGAAAAAAGGACGCCCTGTCTGTGTCGGCGGTTAAGAAGGACTCTCGTCCTCCTCAGCAGCCCTTTCGTGGAGGTACAGCGGCTCGTCCCCCTGCCAGAAAGAAGAGCTCTGATAAGAGAGGGAGGTCTTCCTTTAGGCCCTTCAAGAAATCCAAATGACTTGTTGCTCCTTCAAGCACCAGTGGGCGCCAGACTCCTGAACTTGCAGGAGTATGGGCAAAAAGGGAGCCGACCCTTGGTCAGTGTCGGTCCTAAAGAAGGGATATGTAATCCCCTCGAGAACAGCCCTCCCCTAACATCTACGCCTCGGGAACTGTCAGCGAGGTAGAGACCCGGAAATGAGAAAGACTCTCCTTCAAATGGTGGAACAAATGTGGGAAAAAGAGGCCATCGAACTTGTGCAGGATCCACACTCCCCAGGATTTTACAATCGCCTTTTCTAGTACCAAAGGCATCGGGGGGGTGGAGGCCAGTTCTGGACGTAAGCGCTCTGAATCGCTTTGTTCAGAAAAAGAAGTTTCGCATGGAAACGTCCGCCTCAGTAATGTCGGCTCTTCGTCCAGGAGATTGGATGGTCTCTCTGGACTTGCAAGACGCATATTTCCACGTTCCCATTCACCATTTGTCAAAGAAATATCTTCGTTTTGTAATAGGAGACAAGATCTTTCAATTCAGGGCTCTGTGCTTCGGTCTGTCTACAGCTCCGCAAGTATTCACCAACCTGATGGCGAAGTGCAAGATGGCTTCACCTAGAGGGAATAAAACATCTCCCTCTACTTATGACGACTGGCTGATCAGGGCCAAGTCGGAGATTCAGTGCTTGGAGGACTTATCAGTAACAAGGAACATGATAGAATCGCTGGGATTACTCGTGAACCTCGAGAAGTCGCAGCTGATCCCCAGCCAGAGCTTGGTCTATCTGGGGATTCAGATGGATTCTCGGGGTTTTCGAGTATTTCCTTCGCGAGAAAGAATCACTCGAGGTTTGTCGAAAATCTCGAACTTCTTAGAGAAAAAGAACAGTTCAGCGAGGGATTATCTGAGCCTCTTAGGGACCCTGTCCTCACTAGAAAAGTTCTTCTCTCTGGGGAGGCTTCACCTTCGCCCTCTTCAGTTTTTCCTGAAAGGGGTGTGGAGTTGGAAGACGGGACAACTCTCGGACATCTTCCCGCTTCCACAAGAGGTAAAGGATCATTTGAAGTGGTGGATCCTTCCTCTTCAAAAGAACGAAGGCGTATCGCTTGCCCTGCAGAACCCAGACAAGTGTTATATGCCGACGCTTCGGAGTCGGGATGGGGAGCACGTTAGGAGCAAGGGAGGTGTCAGGCACCTGGACAAGGAACAGGTGTCCTGGCACATCAATTGCAAGGAACTAGTGGCCATACACCTAGCCTTAAAGTTTCTTCGAAGAGATAGTCAGAGGCGAGTGATACAGATAAACTCGGACAACACCACGGCTCTGGCTTACATACGCAAGCAAGGAGGCACGCACTCTTTCTCCCTCTTTCAGTTAACAAGACACCTGTTAACCTGGACAGAAGAAAGAGGCATAACTCTCCTCACAAGATTTGTTCAAGGAATCAAGAATGTGAGAGCGGACAGACTGAGCAGGAGGAATCAGGTCCTTCCCACAGAATGGACTCTACACGAAGAAGTGTGTCGAAGTCTTTGGTCCCTGTGGGGGAGACCTCACATAGACCTGTTTGCGACGTTCCTCTCCAAAAGAATAGAGATCTTTTGCTCTCTAGTGGAAGATCCGAGAGCCTTCGCAATAGACGCGTTTCTCTGGATTGGTCGGGTGTGGACGCATACGCCTTTCCCCCGTTCAAGATCCTGGGGGAAGTGCTCAGGAAGTTCGTAGCTTCGAAGAACACGAAGTTGACGCTAATACCCCATTTTGGCCAGCCCAGGAATGGTTCACAGAGGTACTGGAGTGGATAGTGGACTTCCCCAGATCTCTTCCAAACAGACCAGATCTACTCAGACAACCCCACTTCGAGAGGTTTCATCACAACCTCCCAGGTCTCGCTCTGACTGCCTTTCGACTATCGAAAGACTTGTCAGAGCGAGGGGCGTTTTCTCGCAAGGCTGCGGGCTCTATCGCTAGAGCCCGCAGAGCTTCGACGAGAAGAGTATACCAATCAAAGTGGGAAGTCTTTAGGAGGTGGTGTAAGAGTCAGAAGCTGTCCTCCAGTACCTCTATAGTGAATATTGCCGATTTCCTCCTCTTTCTGAGAGAGGAATCACACCTTTCTGTCTCAACAATAAAAGGATACAGAAGCATGCTGTCTTCAGTATTTAGGAATCGAGGGTTAGATATTGCAAGAACAAAGATCTACACGATCTAATTAGATCCTTTGAAACTTCAAAGGCAGCTACTCCTAGAACACCTAGTTGGAATCTAGACGTGGTACTGAAATTCCTTTCATCGGATAAATTCGAGCCTTTACATCTGGCTTCCTTCCGCGACGTCACTAGGAAATGCTTATTCCTGGTGTCTCTCGCTACAGCCAAGAGGACGAGCGAATTGCACGCTCTAGATTCCACAGTAGGGTTCAAAGGAGATGCTGCCATCTGTTCTTCCAGACAATGTTTCTGGCAAAGAACGAAAAACCGTCAAAACCTGGGCCCAGAAGTTTTGAGGTAAAAGGCCTATCTAACCTCGTAGGCAGAGAGATAGAGAGGTCTCTCTGTCCAGTGAGAGCTCTTAAATATTATTTAGAGAGGAAGAGACAGATGGGAGCTTGTCAACAAGGTCTTTGGTGTGCGGTGAAGAACCCCAAAAGACTCATGTCCAAGAACGCCTTGGCTTTCTTTGTGAGGAGCGTAATTACGGACGCTCACAAGAACTGCTCGGAGGAATCCTTCGGTCTTCTAAAGGTCAAGACCCATGAGGTGAGAGCAGTAGCAACGTCCTTGGCGTTCCAAAAGAATATGTCTCTAAAAAAAAAATCATCATTGAGACTACATATTGGAGGTGCAATTCAGTGTTTGCATCTCATTATCTGAAGGATGTGAGAGTGACCTATGAGAAGTGCTTCTCGCTAGGTCCATTTGTATCAGCAGATACAGTGCTGGGTCTTGGAGCAAAGACTGATCCTTAAATATTGTGTTTTATCGTACATAAACCCTCTTGTCAGATATGTGCTTGGTTTTCTATTAGCAAGCTCACTGATGTCGCACGGGAGCATAGTGTCATTGCTGGTAGGGGATCAAGGGTATGTATGGCTAGTAGGGGAGTACAAAAAATTTTTTTTTGTATATTTTGTAATGAAAGTGTAATTATGTTTCGAGTTTTTGGTTGTTTGTAAGGAGTTCGGGGATAACTCCTTGCAATCTTAGAACTAACATGGATGTTAGGATCAGGTGATCGGGATCGGTGTTGTGCTCCTTGAACAAGGTGTATTGTCATGTTAGTGGAATAGCACCCAATGACAAAGGCCTTTAGGCTCTGCCGAGTAAGTGGATAAGACCCCATTGGCAGACCCACAAGAACCTCTTAGCCATAGATCATATCTCGCTGAGGCTTCTTGAGGCTAAGCAGACTCCAAGGCAGTAGCCCGCGAAGTCTTCAGCCTAATAAGGTAGGAACCAAGGTTTATTAATACCTACAACATATGTTGTTTACCTGTCTATTTCAGTAGTTAGCTGTCTCTTACCCACCACCAATGGGTGCTAATCAGCTAAGTATATATCTGGCAGGGAAGTTGAATGTATAAAAATTATATTGTCATGTTACAATAAAGTTTTATACATACTTACCTGACAGATATATACGATTAATGGCCCACCCAGCCTCCCCGCAGGAGACAGGTGGAAGAGAAGAATTCTGATTAGAAAACGGGAATGGTTCCTAGTCCTGCCACCCAGGGCAGGGCGGTAGATCACCTGACCTACCGGTAGCGTGTGCCGCGAAATTTGAAATTCTGTCGGAGACGACGGAGTCTATAGCTAAGTATATATCTGTCAGGTAAGTATGTATAAAACTTTATTGTAACATGACAATATCATTTTTACTCAAAGTTCATTATGAATTTCCTGTGAATTTTACAAGTTTTCATTCTATTGTATTCAATAAGTATTTCTGTCTTTCAGGACTTCTTGAAAATTTCTTTTAGCATGAAGAAGATAAAGTTAGAGACAACAGACGGTCAGTCCACTGCACATATTACAAAAACCAACGATGAAAGTTCTCATTCTCTCAAGAAAAAGAAGAAAAAGAAAAGTAAATTCAAGATTCAGGACTCAGAAGTATCTACTACAACTGATGTAAAACAAGAGGTAAGAACTGTCAAATAGAATTTCTGAAAGTACTTTGATTTGGACTTTTGATTTGAAAAATACCAGTCTTCTTTGTAGAGATAACTTCCAGTGTCAGATAATTTTATGGTAGTTTTTCTTGGAGTTTCACAAGGAAGCACAGTACATACAAGAAATATCATAAAGAGTTAGGTACAGTCATTTCACTAAAACAGGTAAATTTGATGTAATTGTAAATGTGTGCCTATGAATAACAGAGGTATTGTTTGTGGTAATTCCCAAAAATATGGCGTCAGAACTGACTGATGAATTCTCATAAGAGTGAAGGATATTGTATGTTATATGTGAGACCTACCACTACAATGGAGGTGTCCGTCACTCATCTGTGTTTATGGAGTAGTACTGTATTACGTTCTTTTAGACAGCATTGTGATTATTTTTGTTCTTTTAACTTTATTGATTAAGGTGAATATATCAGTGGTGCAATATTCCTAACCTGTTAAATTACCTTTCAGTTTTCCATGTGATATACGCTGGGTTCAAATTGTTTTATCTTTTCAGTTGCCAGTACCTCTTGACAAAATAAAAATTGAAAAAGGTGAGAGGGACGATTTAAGGGTTAAGCTGAGTGTGCTGTGGCTTAACTACAAACCTCGTTCTACTACTCTTATTAAAAGTGGAATCAGTTGGTTTGAGCAGGTAAGCACTTTTCTGTTTCATGGTACGATATAGGTAGTCTTGATGAGCATGTTTCCGTAGTGTCATCTTGTCATGAGTTTGTAGTGGTTGTTATATATCTCAAGTTCTCACTGTTGCCATTTGGTATGGTGTATATAATCCAGGTTTTATTCATTTTTATGTTAAATCTGAATTTGATTTTGGTAATTTGGGATAGATTCTGATTCTGTTGTTTTCATGCTAATCATAACTGGGCATTATGTGTTACTTTGATGCAATAAGATCTGGATTCATGCATATTAGATGGCCAGTAGAATCTCTGACAAAGGAGCAATTCAGGTTCTCACTTTTGTGGAGAAAAATTTATTGGTTCTCCAGTATTGCTAAAATTTGCTTGCATCAGTCATAAGTAATATAAATTATTTAATTTGTAGGAAACTTAAGAATTTCCACATTTACTGAAGCCTTTTCAGGTGAACTATGGCTGTTTGTAAACATTTAACTATGCCTCTTTTTTAAATATCTTTGAAAACATTTTATCATTAATTTGCTGTTTAGTTACTTAATTCTTTTGTTTCTTTACAGCTTATTAAAGAGGATCCTGAAGGAGTACAAATTGATCCTTTAACCAAGAAGGATTTAAAAGACATTGCCTCAAAAATACTTAGCCAAGATGCAGAAAATTACAAGAAAAGTAAGGTTCGATTCATTTGTAAACAAAGGATTTTCTAAAAAAAAAAATTCCATCCTAAAGCTAAAGATCTGAGAGATTGTTTAATGTTTCTAGTTTAAATGAGGAACTTAAACTTGTTCAGTTACAAAACTCAAGTTTCTTTGTCCAAGTTTGCATATTTATGTCATTGTTCATGTTTTTCTTTTTTAATCTTCAGTTGTAAGATTTTTGTATGCCTGAATTCAGTGACATCAAAATATTCAATATAAGAGAATTAGAAAGATATGAATTATTGTAATAATTACCCTGAATACTTCATTTCAGTTGAAGAGAGACACTCGAAAAAGGGTGACATGGATTTCCGCAAGACTGTGTACAATGTCGGCACTTTCCGTGACAAGCTGGCAGCCCACGTTCTGCGATGCATGGAGTCTCCTGCTCACTCATTACATAACTTGAATGCCATAATAACGATGATATCTCCCAAAGCCAAAAATGAATTTGAAGAAGCATTAGGTATTTATACATTTTTTTTAAATTTTGTATATCAGTCTTTGTTCATTTGGTTTTGTATTCCATGCTTTCAAATCATTACTTCCTGAAGGCTGTAAGTGCAATCAATCATTTTGTTATTATCTGTTTTTTTGGAAGTCTAAGAACATTATATAGTGCTGGAATGGAATATATTCTGTAGTGCTAATGGAAGGGTAGGTATACTTTTATAAGAAAATTAATGTATACTTCCAATGTTGTTTTCTGTTGCTTTATACTCAATAGCTTATTCCTGTATTTAAACAGAAATATAATCTATGTAAAACATACCAGTTCTTTCTAGCCAAGGCCATGTCCTCGTTGCTGTTAATCAGTTCAATTCAGTGGTCTGGTTAAACTAAGATATACATAACTCTAGCCAAGGCTAGTTATAGGCACTGAAACTTTCTATTGTAGTGTAGTTTCCATTTGTCATGTACAGACATATTTTAATTTGAAGCTAGTGAATTGTTTTTATTGTTTCGTTTTGTTGCCTCATTGGCAAAATGTTGACATGCATAAGGTAGGCTAAGTAAGTTCTAAGTTTAGCCTAAAAGCTTGGAGTAGGCTAACAGAGGCTAAGCATTTGGCTTTGCACTTATCCCCATTATGCCTTTTATTGCAATCCCTTTGCCTGTGTTAATGAAGTTAAGTGAGTGATTATTGTGCCGTTACAGATTAGGATGAATAACATGTATGTGGTAAATATATTCCATGCTTATTGTGTTGGTTTGTGGCTCGGTTAAACTATGTAGCAGTGATGATGATAATGAGGTATGGTGTCATATTAAATTTTATTTATTTTTCTTTTTAGATTCAGTTCAAAAGCTTCTTGATACCACACTTCTTCCTGAAAAAAGAGTTGCCCGAAGGTTTGAGGACCACAAGTTTTCTTGCCTTGTGCCTCTGCTTGCAAGTAATAGGGAACAGGCAGAGAAACAGCTTGCTCTTTGGTACTTTGAAGATCAACTCCTCTGTGCCTTCCAGAGGCTTATTTCACAGCTTGCACAGGTATAACTTATGTAGTCTTTGGTTAAGAATACATATGCCTTTTTATAGTTAGAATGTATTTATACAACAAAATTAAATGAGCTATACAACTGTTGGATGAAAAGAAACCAATTCTATTAGAAGACAAAAAAAGTGTTAACATCTCACAAGAGAACAATATTCCAAGGGGTAAAACAAAATATCTGAAGCAGTGAGTATTAACTCAGTGATTTTTTTTACCCACTGATGCCTTATGAACAGCATCTAGCTTTCTTGTAATATTCAATGTTTTTTATGTTCTCCAAAAAAGTAAGCTTGGTTTCAAAATTTTAATTGGCTGTTCTTAAATAGAATAATTAAAGAATGTTGTCTGTCTTCAGCGAATTATGGGTCGTAATGTGGTACAAGGTTGTCCTTATGGTTAGTATACAGTAGTACCTCGAGATACGAAATTAATCCGTTCCGAGGCGCCCTTCGTATCATGAGGTTTTCGTATCTAGGACCACATGTTACATGTAAAATGGCTAATCCGTTCCAAGCCCTCCAAAAACACCCCAGTAAATTTCATAATAAAGCTAAATTGACCTATAAACAATGAAATACTACAACAATTTGGACCATTCAATACCTAAATTAATAAAAAAAAAAAAATGCAAAATATAACCTTTAAATAAAGTGTATATTAGTGTACATGGTAACAAGAAATATACTGTACGTAAAATGTGGAAGCTTACCTTTTGAGTGAGGCTATCTCCGAAAGTGGCGGCAGAGGAGGAGGAGGACAAACAGCAGATACGTATGTACGTACGTACACTTTAAAAAATATACATACGTAACTATCCAAGGAAGATTGCTTCTGCCTACTTTTAACAATGTTGCTGTGTGAGCCTTTTCGGGGGGTGTCTTCTACAAATGATTGCACTTTATGAAAAGCGGCTTTAATTTCTGCCGTTTTTTTGCACCTCATGACTCTGTTGGCCCTGGTGTCCATCAAAACCCTGTTCAAACAAATGCTCTCTCTGCAACTGATTTGGGTACTGAATGTTCGGGTGCTGACCTTCAACATAAACTGAAGTGCCTTGATTATACTGGTATGGATGTTGTAAATGATTGGTCAACACCCTCTGTTCAGCAGGGAGTGGAGATTCTACCAACCTTGCAAAGTTTCCAGTTATCCCATGAGACAGACCTTGATCACTTATCCCATGTGAGAGATCTTGGTCACTTATCCCACAAGAGAGATCTAGGTCAATCATATCATATATGTCGTCACTCAAGAGGTGCTCTTCTTTTTCCATTTTCTGTGAAAAGATATAAAAATTTTTTTTTTTTAAATACACATTGACGATCCCGAAAACGAATACCGCGTGCGTACTATAACAATGCTGGTACCGAGTGGCCGAGGCACGCCACCACATCCACGTGTACATAGTAGATGCATGATGGGAGGGATGCTGGCCAATAGGAGAGAAGGATCTCATTATTTGGTTTGTCTGGCTTCTTGCATCCTACAAAGTTTGCATTTTATAAATAAATCTAAGCACTGCTCTTTTGTACCTGCCTTGTACTTGACATAAATAGGAGGATTGTGTTTATGAAACTTGAAAAGGATGTTAAATTGTGTTATGTTTAGTTTCATTTTTGAAAACTTTTAGAATAAACAAAATGTCACTGAATCATTTTTCCTTTTATTGCAGCTTTTAAAGCAAAATTATCATGGATTTTCACTTAATATAATTTTGTCTCATGGACATTTGGTAGCATTTACTGTGTAGGAACAATGTTCCATACAAAACTAATTCATTGATTATATACTGATTTTCAGGTAACAAGCTATACAGTAGATAACACAAAGATAATTGGTATCAAAAGTTTGGTAAATCTTGTAACAAAACATCCTGGGCAAAATACAGAATTTGTGTTGGAAGCTATAATAAACAAATTGGGCGATCCATCTAGGAAAGTGGCCTCTCAAACCATGTATTCACTCCATCGGTTTCTACAGCGATGTCCCCACATGAAAAATATGGTGGTGAACTTAGTGGAAATTTTATTGTACAGGTTAGTAGTTGATCATTCCTTTGCAAATTGCAGAGAAAGTTGACCATATATTTTTGCATGATGCTAAAATGGTAAACTACTTACGGATTAAAATGCCGCTTTATTTGTCGTTGCTTTAGGTTTATTTTCCTCTGTCAAGAGACTTGTGTCCCACGACAGTGTTTGTATAATTTAGATAAATTCTTAATGTAGGATATTTTCATCGTGACAAGGATTGTAACTTGGAAAATGTATGAGCATGCTACTATTTTTTTCAATTTATCCATATACTATTGTACCAAATTGAGTGTTGAATTGCTGACAGATTTATTATTATTATTATTATTATTATTATTAATATTATTATTATTATTATTAATATTATTATTATTATTATTATTATTGTAAATACTCTTTTCCTTATCTACAAGAGATGAATTGGAGTTTATTTTACTCCTACTTATTAAAGTATTCAAATTTTCAACAAGTATACAACTTGTCACTGGATCAACTAAAATTTTTAACATTATATAAACTGCCACAGGATAGTTCCTGGCCACTGATTGGTCTGTAACTCATATGTTATGCTAATTAGATGGTTTTATCTTTCATGCTTGATTGGGTGTTGGGGTTAGTTTCCTACTTATCTGGTAGCCTTTCATAAATCAGTACTGAAAGTTTCATGTTTGGCATTGAGGAAATGTGGTCATTGTGGTATTATCATTATTCAGGATAAACATACATTTAAATTAAAGAATTCCAAAACTCCACTGACTTAGTAAGTTTTCCAAGAATAAGAGTATCTATAAAAAAAATAAAATAATGTATCAATGATAAAAAAATCTAGCAAGTAAGATAATCAAATCTACAGAGATGTTTGCAATCATAAACAGCTTTGAGGGTGATAAAAAAATTTAAGGCAAAATAGATGCACGACACTTTAGAATAAAAGGAATATTAGGGTCTTACTAACATAAATATCCACAACACTGCTAGGAAGACTGCTGCATAACTTTGCAGAATAAGGAATAAAAGACTTAGAATGGACATATTTCATTAGCATGAAAAAATGTGCTTTTAATCTAGTAGCATGTGTTTGCTGTGCAGGATTCAGTATAATTAATTTTGCCCAATATTAAGGCTAAAGAGTCCCGTGAACAATATCTACAGATGTTTGTATTATTACAAAAAATTAATAATTTGCTTTTTGGACAAATCACAAGAACTGTTGTACCTTACTTATCTTTATTTTCCTAAGTAATCCTTATAAATATAATGTAGGAGTAAGTTTCATTGTGTTATTAATTTGTATTTTCATTGCAGACCCAATGTCACTCCAAAAACACAGTACTACTCTCTGTGTTATTTAAAAGACATCATCTTTGGTAATAATGACTCCAAGCTTGCTGCTAAATTGTTGAAACTTTACATTGGCTTTTTTAAGGCCTGCACAAAGAAGGTATGTTGAGAAGTATTATTGGGCATCTCCCCTTTATTCCCATACCTATAAGTTATAGAATTTAATACACAGATGTTTGCCAAGTTGTTAACCATCTCAAAGATTAATTATTTTGGAACTATTATGAAAACAAGGTGCATGAAACTGTGGCTAAATCAGACAGATAAAGTGGACCATTCCAAGCTGTACCAATGTATACACATCCTGAATTAAGTAAACAATTGTAAACCAGTGATTTGGAACAGATTGTAGTAGTCATTCATAATTCGCATTTACTACTAAGTTTTAGATCATCAATAAATTTAATCAAGATGTTTTCGTAGTAGGTATGCATTTGTTTTTCCCATTGGCTTGAACTTTCCTCTATTCTTACTTGTTCAAGGGTGAGGTTGACACAAGAATGATGTCTGCATTGTTGCGTGGGATAAATAGAGCTTTTCCATTTTCACGTCTGCAAGGTGAGGCCCTGCAGGAACAGCTTCAAATACTTTACAAACTTTGCCATATTGTGAACTTTGCTATAGCTACGCAGGCATTGCAGCTTATTTATCAAGTAGTGACCAGCAAAGATCAAGTTGAAGACCGGTAAGTTTGCTCAACATTTTGTGATTTCCTAACTGCTTCATTAAACTTTTATGATGTGTTTATTCTCATTGCTTCCTTTCTTTTGGAAAAATTACTATTGACATTTCCGTTATTATGTTACCAGATGTAAAATTCTTCCTTGTGCGTTTAAGAGTGAACTGTAAACTTTAAAAAAATTTATATACTCATTACATATTTTGTGATAGTGTGCTGCCAAAATACACCATTGCATTCATTATCTCTTTCAAATGAGTTTATTAACCTATGTAAATGAGTTATGTTACTAATTTATTCTTATATTAACCTATATAAATGAGTTATGTTGTTAATTTATTCTTATATTAACCTATATAAATGAGTTATTAAGTTATTTTTATATTAACCTACATAATTGAGTTATGTTATTAATTTATTCTTATACAGTTTGACATTATGGGCTTAGGTTATGATGGAAATTTATTAATTTATTCTTATACAGTTTGACATTATGGGCTTAGGTTGTGATGGAAATTTATTAATTTATTCTTATACAGTTTGACATAATGGGTTTAGGGTATGATGGACATTTTAATTCTGTGATTCCTTTGATCATGTCATGCTGGTGTATTTTTGTATGTGAGCTACCTTAACACCAGTGTCACTCCCTGAAGATATGGCTCTGTCAATATGAGCAGCATTTAATTTTTATGAGTCCTAAAATGATGCGTATAGAATTATCCTTTTGAACATTTCCAGCTTCTATCAGGCCCTCTATGGTCAGATACATGATCCAGCTTTCGGCACATCATCAGGGAATGCTGCATTTTTAAATCTGGTATTTAAGGCTATGGCGCGAGATGACTCACTGGAGAGACGTCAGGCTTTTGTGAAAAGACTCCTGCAGGTAGGGTGTTTTGTAGTATTAATACTATTATTATCTTTTACAAATGAGTTACCATAATAACTTATTGTGTACATAACATTGGATCATTATTTCACGACCTATTTGTTTTTTCCTTTTGTCTTCTTTCCCACCGTTATCCCTACATTAAGGGGTCAGTTGCCTGATACTTGTCTTTGGAATGTTGTCATGTTATTCGTTATCAAAAAACAAACTTTTCGCAGTTTTATTATTAAATAATTACTAACATCTTTAACCAAATACTAGCTTGAACAATGTTCAGATCCATACATTGATACGGCATACATACTTGATATATCAGACAGTAGTACAAACACTAAAATACTCACAGCAACTTACTAATTCTTATACGCTCCTAATTTCCATATACAGTTTAGGATTTTCAAGAAATTAATTATTTTATGCATAGATTCCTATACGTATTAGTATTGCAGAGCTAGATTAAAGTTTTGTTGAAAATTTATACATGATGCTGTACTTAGTCTTTCATTATCCCTAATGTGTTTTTATTTTTTTCTTTCAGGTTGCCCAGTATCAGTCACCTCATCTGATATGTGGAATCTTATTTCTCATTTCTGAAATCATGAAAGAGAAAACTGATATGATTGAGGCTGTTAAGGCAGTGTTGCAGAGCCATCCAGCTTGTGGAGACGCAGATGATTTTGAGACATTTGAAGATGTAGATGACGCTGACGTTGAAGCTGATATGAAAGAAGAAGTCAAAGAAGAAATTGATCCTGTTGAGAAATATGATATAAAGGAGGAATCTGATCATTATAAGCAGGTATATGGAGAGAAATGGAAATTCAAACTTTTTAATTTTTGACATTTATGTGATGTTGTGCTCAGCAGTATAACGATATACCAAGAAAACAAGTTGTTCTCTAAAATCTAATTGTAACTTAGATCATGCCAGCCCTTAAGCACTGTTAAAAGTACAAACACAGCCTTCTCCAAACATAGAGGCTGAGGATGTGTTTCCATGTTGGTTGCTTTGCTTGGTTGTTCTTTAAAGCATTAGAAATGAAATGACCTCAAGTCCAGGTTTGTTGAAATTGATGGAGTATTACTTTTTGACCAGGTTACTCACTGGATAGTTTTCTTTTCAGTACTCACTGATAACATGATTGTTTGAAGCAGTATGGCCATTGTGTAAAGTACCTCACTCCCCTCTTGCACAAAACAAAGTTGCTGTTGGTCTGACTGATCTCTTAATGTGCTCCAACTCCACGATTCTCTGGAAATTATAAAATTAATGCCATGTGCCTCATATCTTGTTTTGCTATTGCTGAAATGTAGAACTCGTGTATGGATGTTGGCAGCCTCCCAGACCAATAACAGTATACTGTTGGCAATACTGTACTAGTTAATGTTCTTTGCACAACCCTTTAGTTCCCTGCTGCAATGTATTTTGCATATAACTTTTCATGTGTTCTGCTTGACCTTGCTGTAGTTTTCAGATCTCATTTAAAAAAGAATAAAGCAGCCTTCTAGTATCTTATATTTTAAACAAAATTTACCAAAACAGTGGCTTCAATTTTCCCAGCAATAGCAGTTGTCAGTTAATCCATTGCAACAGTGCAATAGGATCAATGAATAACAGTGTAATCGGAAACAGTATAGTGATCAAGAGGGTTTGTAGTTGTTTAACCTTATAGGCAAGTTATTTTTTTCTGGGTTTTTAATGTTTAGCAACAGCAAACAGAAAAATAACAATTTTTACAGTCCACATTACTGCACAACAAGAAAAAATTAAGCCAGTGAAAATATGGTAGGATGTTTTCCTTCCTTCACTGGTATTGTTAGTTTGATATAAATTTAAAGATCATTCCCTCTTAGTGTTTAGCTTTATGTTTGAATCAGTACTTTGTTCCCTCTATGTTACCTATTTGCATTTCTTTCTCAAATATCACCGAATTCTTGGTACACGTATATAATATTGAAATATTTTTATCTGTAGTGTTAAAGTATTTTGTCCTTACCATTTCTTTGTGTAGTACACATATCATTGTCTAATTGTTGAATTAAAGTAAAATTATGCCTATAAATATTTATGTTTAATGTATTTTTGAAAATTTTTTGACAGCTTTGTATATAAATGTCTCCAGGTTAATAATTATTTCATGCACTTACAGGAATTAGATGAGGATGACGACTCTGATTGTATGAAGTCACAGTCAGTTTTTGTGCCTGTTCCTCACAGTTCATCTTGGTTTCATTGTTCAAATACTTCTACAACAAAAACATTGAAAAGAAATTTTTATGATCCATACCTACGTAACCCTCAGTATTGTGGCGCACACTTTACCTCACTGTGGGAACTGCTACTTCTACAGGTATGTGGGGAAAAATATTTTTCTGCTCTCCAGATGAATTGCATTCTTATTTTTCATCACAGCATTCATTAGTTCATCAAAACATTCCTCTGTATAGTGATACCTTTTATTTGCTCTTTCTGTAGTCACTCTTCACCTGTAACTACATGTATTTACTCTAGGATAGCCTAAGCATTATTATGTTCCATAGCATGCCCTATCATAGCTAGGCAAGACAAACATTGAAGAAAGGTTTTGATATGAAACTACAGTAAAAGGGTCTAATGGTTGAATCAATTAAAAGTAAATAATAGATTATTCAATACATTGCTTTACTTCAAACTAGAGAATGTTTCGAGAAAAGTAGTTCCATCATATGCTACTCAGTCATGAGTCAAGCAATGAATTGGAACAGCTATTTCAAGAATCAAAGTAGTACTAATATCTTGCAACAACTTGGTTGGAATGTATAGAAAAGAAATTAACATAGTATAGTAATAATAATGCAAGAATAATAGTAAATGACTAGTATTAAGCAGGCAGAGAAAAGGGTTGGGTACGTCCATTAAAGGTATTCTAACTGTACTCGGATGGGATGACCATTTCAGGCAGTTCTTTTCCGTGTGTGCGACACCATATTTTGTTATTTTTTTTTATAAGAGCCCTCAGTAGTATGTTGTTGTAGGTCATTTACTTGTGAGTAAAGGATGTTACAGATATTAGTATCTTGAGCTGTAAGAAATATCTTCGAAATCCTCGATTCCACTTTTTTTTTTCTTTCCAGGCTCACTTCCACCCATCGGTTGCTGTCTTTGCTGAAAAAATTATAAACGGAGAATTGGTTTCCTATTCTGGGGATCCTTTACAAGATTTTACTCTCATTAGATTCTTAGATAGATTTGTGTACAAGAATCCCAAGAAGGATGTTGAAAAAATGAGTAGGTACCCTTTTGCTTAATAAATGAAATAAAAAATTGAAATTGCAATACGTATTGTACCTATTAAATGAGCAGATTAGGTGTTCTGACCTATTCATAGTATGAGTTTTGTCTACACTGGTACACTACTTTTCCATCATTCTACTTTTTGTATGGCTTTGTTGAACAATATTATTGGATGGATATTCCCAAAGACTAAGGTCATACGTATTGCAAGTAAAATTGAAATGTAAGTCCACATTAGCCAGTTTTAATAAATTTTTATTTACAGACCCTACTGCAGTTACGCTTGGAAGTCGAGCTTATTACACTCCAGATGGTGCACGAGGAATTGCTGTAAATAGTAGTGATTTCATTAAGTTAGAGGGTGATGCAGTCCCGGAAGACCAAAAATTTTTCCATAGGTTAGTGTTTTAAGTTTTGTCATCATAAAAGTATAAATTAGGTTCATATGTTTATTCACTATAGTTTAACTTTGTTTTAAAGGGTTCTTTATCGTTATAATCGGTGTATTGTTTTCTTACGGATTATGAAACACTTTATCTATCAATTCTGTAGGCCTTTGATACTGTTGCTCTAGCCAAGTAGGTAGGGCTTTCTTGTCCTTCTTTTTTTTTAACCTTTTCTGGATTGATATAAAGTAAGACATATATTACGTGGCTGTGTGGAAACTAGCCTTTTGCAAGAATAATTTTGATTAAATATTTTGTAGAAAACTTCATCTGTAATTCATTACAGTAACAAAATTTTGTAGTGCAGTAATGTTTTTGATTGGTATGAAAAATTACAGAGCCATGAAATGCAACCATGGCTTTTACATTCCTCTCGCAACAATAATTCCTTTAAATTAATAATTTAAATTATCACATTATTGTGGAATATTACCTAATTTTCATTTGTTACTTGGTTATTTCCAGCTATTTTACAAAATTCAAAACTGAGGTAAAAAAGAGGGAAAAAGATGATGATGAAGACAGCGTGGATGATGATGAATTTGACGAGTACCTTAATAAAGTCAGTGGTGTAAAAAGTGACGAGTCAGACATTGATGAAGATATAGATTTTTCTGCTGGGACATCTGGTGTTCCTAAGGGTATGTTCTCTTTGTGTTATTTTTTCAAATTTAGATGTACATATGCTTTACTTACACAAGTAAATAAAGGTGTTTTAAAATTTGTAGCTATTAAGGCATGGGAGGAGTATCATTCAGGTAAAGTACAGTAATCTGCTGGTTGTGTCAACAACCACAGAAAAAAAGGGATAATAACCATCCTATTTACTATTGCTTCTCATAATGTTTATGCATTTTGAATGTTTTCAAACCATTTGTGATAACTATATTTTGATTGTCCCCAAGAAAGAATGGTCATGGACTAATCCTTTACTTCACAACAAACACCTTTTGCTATCTTTGCTAAACGGTGACTGACTTGCATCTGGTGTTACTGATCAGCATATCAGGAGGACTTTGGAACGCTGGCATTTACTGTACCTATAGAATTTTGTTTTAATTTATGTTTCAGCCATAGTTGAGGTGAAAGTCTGGAAGTTTATTGGCATTTGTGACCATTGTGCTAGGGATGTACATCTCTCGGTTCATATTTTCTGAAATTTATGGTAACCTCTATTCTGAAGAAATTGAAGGAGACTCTATTAGACATTTTGAGTGTGCTTTTTACCTTCAAATAAAAACTATATGTAGTTATAAATCTCGTATGCTTTCTGTATTATTCTTTTTCAATAACATAGTGGCATCACACTGGAAAAATTGAACAAGCAATTTTTCTATCTTGTATATTACAGTACTCTCTTAATACATATTTTAAAGCATTGTAGAATATATTAGGCAGTTTAGTAGTATAACATTTTTATATTATTCTCTTTTCCATATATATTAGCTTCATGTTGCTTAAAAGTTTTGCATTATGCAGGTTCAGGTGAAGACGCTATGGAAAGTGATGAGGACTTAGGTGCCAGTGATGATGAAGAACCAGTTTTTGGAGGTTATTCCGATGATTCCGCAGATGATGATTTCGGCAGCGATAAGGAAGACTTGGACTTTGACGAAGAAAATGTCGCTTTTTCAGGTAAGAAATCAGTACCCAGATGTGTAAAGTGGTCAAGAAAACTTTTCAAATCTAAGACAAGATTTGTTTAGGATTTGGACAAAAAATCTCTCTTTGTAAATAGTTTGTATGTGATTTGGATTTTTGTGTGATGAAAGCTTTGTTTATAATTTAGAACTTTGTATACTGATGCTCATTTTTTAAAGTTCAGATTTTCAAAATTAGTCAAATATTTAATAATCTTATTTACTGGTTGACCAGCAGTTTGATAGTACTTTATCTAGACGGTTTGTTATTATTATTACTACTTGCTTAGTCCTAATCTTATAATTCAGTATGGCTACTGTTTCTCCTCCTTTATTATTAGCTCCTCTTGTACTGTACTTCTCAAAATTAACACTTTTGGATTATTTATCCAATTCCACCCTTTCATTCATCTAAATGACATCACTTTTGTGCAACCGTTTCCCATGTCGTAGATCTTGTACCATGGCAGAGCACCGTCACTTGCTCAAGAAGTATTTATAGTACCCTTTACCTCAAAACCAATCCTATTTCTTATCATGGTATGATATTTTTGCTTTCTCAAGATTTGCCAATCCTGAACATTTCCTTTGAAGTATTGAACTACATATATACTTTTGTGGCTTTTATCTATATTATAACAAACCAAACTGGAAATTAATCATTCTAAAAATTTAAACTATCATTGCTTTCATAGAGTATTCCTCAGTGTATCAAAAGATACAGATGCCCAAAAACTTATTAACTGTATTTTTCATACAGACATTGCAATTTAATTTCTGTGCTGAATCTGAATTTTATTTTGAAAATAAAGTACTAAACTATTTTCTAAATCCATGAATTACTTAAAAAAATAGCAAATTGTGCACCATATATTTTTATTGCTTTGTTTGTTTCTAGATGATGATGATGACTATGATGATGGTCCTACAACAGTCAAGAAAAAAGGAAAATCAAAGGTATAACTTTTCATTTATTTTTAGAAATATATTTTTTTTATTTCTAAGTATGAGGAATTACAATAGACCCCGCCGCTTCATGGTTCCAGATTTGTGGCTTCACCTATTCATGGATTTTTTTTATAGAATGTATACACACATTCATGGAAAATTCTCCTATTCACAGTATTTTTCAGAGAAATATTCACCAATTACAGTATTTTCTTATACATTTTTGTGATAAAACTATTAAAATGTATTCAGGAATAAGCATTTCTGTAGGGGTTGTTTTATGTTTAAACTATCAAAGTAGGCAATTGTAAGCATTTTTAGAGGGCGTCAAGTATTACGTTTTGTAGCTATTCATGGCGGGGGGGGTTGTATGCATCCCCCCCCAAATACAGGGGTCGACTGTATACTCAAAATATTGATATTTTATACAGTACTTTTTTGTATTTCCTCATGGTCATTATTCTAATTCAAAATTTACAGTTTCAGAAGAAAGGAAAGAAAGAGTCTGATTCATTGGAGTCTATGTTTGCAAGTGCAGATGATTTTGCTCACTTACTAGAAGACAATGCAGAAGACGATGCCGGTCTTCCAACAGCTACATCGAGGGAACTTGCTAATAAGGATCATGCTCGTAAGTAGGGCAGGATTTAAATTATTTAAATGTAAAACTCCTCTTGAACTTGGGTCTCTTGTGGTTAGCCCTATTTTCTCTTATATTCTTGAATACAGATGGGCAGGGGATAATTTAAATTGGCGTCATAATTATTCTCTATAGCACTTCATAAGTGAGTGTTACACATCTGCCGAGATGCAGCTCCAGTTTATTTTTGTCAGATACAGTATTGGTAGAATGTAATATATTTTTAATAAATTTCCAGTCTTAATTAAAAGCAAGAACATTGTATACACAATTTCAGTCATCAGATTGTGCTACTTTAGCAAAGCAGAACTGTTTTTAGAGGTATCAACTTACAGATATCAGTGAGTTTAAGTTTTAAAATCTTGGTTTATTCAGATGCCCACAAAACTGTAGTAGGTAAATGACAATCTTTCAATTCTCTCACAGATGCCAAACAGTTGAATTGGGAAGTTGATCGCAATGACAGAATGAGTGACCGCGGTCGCTACGGAAATCGAGGACAGTGGAAGAAAAGAGGACAAAATAGACCATCGAGAGGATCAGGTGGTCAACATCATTTCAAAAACTTGGTCAGAGGACCAAAGCATAAACCCAATGTCAGAGGTAAAGGCTCCCTCAGAGGTAAAACCTCCTTCAGAGGTAAAGGCTCCTTCAGAGGTAAAAGCTCCTCTAGAGGTAAAAGAGGAAGAAGAAAATAGTCTGTTTGCAGCCAGTATGTTTCTTAATTATTCCTAAACTGTTGTTGATTCATGATGTACGAATCATTTTATAGAACAGATTTTGACATTTAGTTTTGTACAGAGATTGTTCTGTCCTCTCATAAATGTATATATCGGCAGTGTGTGTTATCTTGGGAATAGTCACACTGAATATGTAAAACAATAGCATATGACAATATAAAACTGTAAGATCCATTACTATATTGTTAAGAGGTAAGCATGTGTTTTAAAATAAAGTTGTTGCTAATTTTGTAGGTTTTTGTTTTGTATTATAAACCAAGCAATTGTATGTCCAAGATATGCAGTTAGGTAACATACAGTTTAATTAACCTGTACAAAACTCTGCCACCCAAGGAGGGTTGAGTGTAGGGATAGCATTTGTGGGATAGCATTTGTACATAACAAAAGGCCATTACTGAAACTTTCAGTTGACCTGAGAAGTCAGGTGTGAAT
>NC_061094.1:70171541-70187132 GCF_015104395.2 Macrobrachium nipponense
TCAGGTGTGAATAGCAGTGGGTCACAAATAGACCTGAAAAACTAGTGAAATGATAAGTAAAAATACTGAGTATATGAGGTTAGAGTATATATACTTTCCCCAACAACAAAATAAAAATAAATTAAATGTTACTCTACGTTCATAATCCATATATGCATACCTTGTTTAATAAATAGTCTCAATTATGTAACCACATTTTTACCTATAACAGCTCATCCTATAATTTAGGGGCATTTAAAAATTTTTTTAACCTTTTAACTACGTTTTGAAGATAACAGCAAAAAAAGTAAAATTACATAAAGGTACATTCTGCAATCACTGCAAGCCATTTTTTCCCCAACGATAAATTCAAAAGTTCAATTGGATATCCAAAAACCACTGTCAATACAGGCAGCCCCAGGTTTCGACGGGGGTTCCGTTCTTGCGACGCGTTGTAACACGAAAATCATTGTAAGCCAGAACATCACCAAAAATACTAAGAAAAACCTTAACCTTAAGTTTTAATGGATTTGGGTGCATTCAAAACTATGTAAACTGCATTTTGATTGCATTTTGCATAAAAAAAAACACCTTCAAATATTGATTATTTTGCATTTTTGGTGTCATATTTCATTTGCCAGATAAACGTTGTAGGCATCGTAACCCTGGAAATAACTTCTGATGAACATAATTGAAAAGAGCCTTGACCTCGGAATGTCATAAGCCGAACCCGTCATAACCCAGGGACTGCCTGTATACTGAAGAACAAGAGGGGAGAAGAGAGGTCAGACTCCACCTACTCTCTCCCATTGGCTATCACCCTGCTATCACCAACCCTTGTTCTATTTTTAACCGGATCCAGCTGGTGCTTAAGAGATTTTCCCCTGCGTAAAGACCAGGTTTGTACTGCATATGAATATTTCGTTAAACAGCGGAGTCCTTGGATGGAGAAGAGATACTATAAAAGTAATAAAAACAAGAAGAAAAACTGAACATATATATATTTACATCACATGTCTGAGACCCAAAATTCTAAATATTCTAGAACAGACAGTTAACTTTTATTGAAATCACATTCAATAATGCAAAGTGCAAACAATACAGTGTGTTATGTAAATAAATATATCACTTTGCTTCATTTTCACAAAAGACTAAGAAAAAATATACCCTATGACTTACAAAGACAGCATCACGACTCTAAAAAATAGAGAATTTTAGTCTTCGTCATCAGGAGGAATACCGAGCTCTGCATCTGTCCACTTTGCGGGATCAGGATATGGGAATTTCGCCCTGTAAATTAAAAACGAATTCATTACAATTTTAATGAAGAAATAAAAAAAGAAGCTAGATTTTCAATTTTACGTTTACTAATAACATGAGTTCACTGAAACAAAGAAAATCTATCATATACTACGGTGGTTAATAAAAATGTTATTGTTAGTATACAATAAGGTTTTGTACATACTACTGGCAGATATATACTTAGCTATACGTCTCTGACGTCACGACAGAATTCAAAACTCGCGGCACACGCGACAGGTAGGTCAGGTGATCTACCTTACCGCCGCTGGGTGGCGGCTGTAAGAAAACCAATCTCCCTTTCCAGCCAGAATTTTTCCTTCCACCGGTCTCCTGAGGGGAGGCTGGGCGGGCCATCAATCGTATATATCTGCCAGGTAAGTATGTACAAAACCTTATTGTATACTAACAATAACATTTTTGTACATGAACTTTCCTGTCAGATATATACTTAGCTGATTGACACCCTTGGTGGAGGGAAAGAGACAGCAATATAAATATGGAAAAAAGGGGAAAACAACACTAGTTGTAGGATGTAAATACAACCTTGGTTCTTACCTGTTTAGGCAGAAGACTTCGTAGTTACTGTCTATGAGTCTGCGTTGCCTTAAGAGCTTCAGCGAGGGCGTGACCTACAGCTGACAGACTCTTTGGGTCTATCAAAGGGATTTTGGTTATCTGCTTACTTGATAGAATCCGAGCAGGATCTGTCAACGGGGATTCGCCCACTTATATGACAGAACCTAACCACTATCATTGCAAGGAGCTCAAACATAACCGATCACCTAACCAATCTAATCATTGTTAGACTACGAAATGAAAAACATGCCTACCCGCATGTTCTTTCAAACAACCAAAAACTACTTAACAACCTAACAAGGGGAAAAATATATACTACTAAGGATATGTCTCAGCTCCCTGCCCCAGCACCGAATCCGCCGATACGTACGGGCCTCTAACCGAAGCACTTTTCATACGTAATTTTGACGTCTCTCAGATAGTGGTTTGCAAAGACTGAGTTGCAACGCCAGAATGTTGCTTCATAATATTACTCAGGGATATGTTTTTGTTAAAAGTCAATGACGTGGCAATAGCTCTTACCTCATGAGCTTTGACCTTAAGAACTTTGAATTGACTTTCATCACATATCGCATGCGCTTCTTTCACCAGGCTTTCTGATAAAGAAAGAAAGCGCATTCTTCGAAAGAGTCCTCCTTGGATCTCTTACAGAGCACCAAAGGTTGACATCATTGACCCTTAAGTTTTTCTTTTCTCTGTAGATAGAATTTCAAACTTCGTACTGGCAAAGCGACTCTCTCTTCCTGCCTACTAATGCAGACAAGCCTTGTACTGCAAAGCTCCTAGGCCAAGGATTTTGAGGGGTTCTCGTTCTTGGCTAAGAACGAAGGAAGGAACGAACAGATAGCTGCATCTCCTCTGAATCCCACATTTCCTTCTAGTGCATGGAGTTCACTAACCCTCTTGCGGAAGCCAATGCCATGAGAAAAATTGTCTTCTTCGTGAGGTCTCTAAACGAGGCAGACTGAGGCGGTTCGAACTTATTGGACCTCAGGTGACGTAGCACTACATCCAGATTCCAACTCGGAACCCTGGAGAAACCTTCTGGATGTTCAAACGATCTTATTAGATCATGAAGGTCCTTATCTTCTGAAATGTTTAAGTTTCTGTGCCTAAACACTGCAGATAGCATGCTACGATAGCCTTTAATGGTTGATACCGCCAATCCACTTTCTTCCCTAAGGAAAAGTAAGAAGTCTGCTATTTGGGTCACAGAGGTACTGAAGAAGGAAAAGTGATGGTTCCTACACCATCGCCGAAAGACGTCCCACTTCGATTGGTAGACTCTAAGGGTAGAAGGCCTTCTTGCTGCTGCGATAGCCGTTGCAACTCTTGCAGAAAAGCCTCTCGTTCTGACCAAACTTTTGACAGTCTGAAGCCAGTCAGATCTAGAGCGGGGAGGTTTTTGTGATACCTCTCGAAGTGGGGTTGTCTGAGCAGATCGATCCTCTGTGGTAATGTTCTCGGAAGATCTTACTAACCATTCCAGTACCTCTGTGAACCATACTTGTGCGGGCCAGAACGGGGCTACCAGCGTCATCCTTGCTGCTCCAATTCTGCAAATTCTTTAGAGTCTCTCCCAGTATCTTGAATGGAGGAAAAAGCATACATGTCTAGACCCTTCCAATCTAGTAGAAACGCGTCTATCGGACACTGCCTCGGGTCCGATATCGGAGAGCAGTAGTTGGCTATCCTCGCATTCTTGGCTGTGGCGAAGAGGTCTATATGAGGCTTGCCCCAAAGCTTCCACAGGTCCTGGCAAACATCTTCGTGAAGAGTCCACTCTGCAGGCAGGACTTGATCTTTCCTGCTTAGGAGGTCTGCTCTGACGTTCTTTTCTCCCTGTACGACCTGGTAAGGAGACAAATCTTCCTTTGCTGCTGCCCAAAGCAGAAGTTCTTTTGCTGTCTCGTACAGGGAGAAAGAGTGAGTCCCCCCCTGCTTCCTGATGTAAGCCAGGGCCGTGGTGTTTGTCCGAGTTGATCTGTACTGCTGAAGCTAGACGTGGGGCTCGAAAGCTTTCAAAGCTAGCCAAACGCCATCAGCTCCTTCTTGTTGATGTGCCAGGTCACCTGTTCCTTCTTCCAGGTGCCTGACACTTCTCTTGAGCCGAGCGTTGCTCCCCAAAACCTGTTTCCAAGGCGTCGGAATCAACACTTGGTTGGGGTTTCGGAATGTGAAGGGACATCCCTTCTGCAAACCTGCGAGGGTTGGCCCACCAAGAGAGGTCCTTCTTGATTTCCCTTGAGATCTCGAAGGAGAACTCTAGGTTTTGCGAACGACACCTCCAGTTTCGATGTAGAAAGAACTGGAGAGGTCTGAGGTGCAACCTTCCTAGAGAAAGGAATTGCTCCAAACGAGGAGAGTGGTCCCCAACAAACTCATCCACTCCCTCCCTGTGCATACTTCTTTCTCTAGGAAGGCTTTGACTTTCTCTGACCCTCGGCTATCCGTTCTGGAGACGGAAAAGCCCGAAAATCCAGAGAAGCCATCCGAATCCCCAGATAGATACGATCTTGACTGGGGATCAACTGAGACTTTTGAAAGTTCACCAAAAGTCCCAGAGAACTTGCCATGAAAAGGGTCTTTTGTAGGCTCCTCCAAACATCTTTTCTGCGACTTGGCTCTGATTAGCCAGTCGTCCAAGTAAAGGACACTCTGACTCCCTCCAAATGTAGCCATCTTGCTACATTTTTCATTAGGCCTGTGAAGACCTGAGGGGCTGTTGAAAGGCCGAAGCACAAAGCCCTGAACTGGAATATCCTTCCTCCCATCATGAACCTGAGGTATTTCCTTGAAGAAGGATGGATAGGCACATGGAAGTAAGCGTCCTGAAGATCTAGGGACACCATCCAGTCCCCTGGCCGAAGGGCCGCCAACACTGAGGATGTCGTCTCCATGGCGAAACTTCCTCTTTCTACAAAGAAATTCAGGGCGCTTACATCCAGAAAACCGTCTCCATCCTCCTGAGGCTTTTGGAACTAGAAAAGGCGGTTGTAAAAAGCCCGCTGAGCAAGGGTCGCTCACTAGCTCTATAGCCTCTTTCTCGAACATTTGTTCCACTGCTTGTGTTAAAGCAGGCTCATGATGGGATCCCTGTACCTGGCCACCAACTCCCTCGGAGTCGTTGTCAACGGTGGTCTTTCCGTAAAGGGAATCAGATATCCTTTCCGGATAATCGAGAGGGACCAGTTGTCCGCTCCTCTCTTTGCCCAGGCTTCCGAGAATCTTAGAAGTCTGGCACCTACTGGTGTTTGGAGGATACTTCCCTACTTCTTAGCTCTGACAGAGCGTGAGAAGGATCTACCTCTCTTGAAAGGTCTATTACCTCTCGAGGTAGAGGCTCTAGAAGGAGGGCCCCCTCGAAAGGGCTCCTGTCTAGATGGAGTCTCCTTCTTCGTCTTCGTCTGGAAGGAGGTCCTAGGCTTCCGTGCGCGAGCATGTCCTGAGTCGCCTTCGCAGAGATAGATCCTGAGATGTCCTGTTTATCTTCTTCGGAAATAGCAGAGGCGAGAGCTGCGAATACAGAAGAGAGGCTCTTTGGGCATGCGAAACAGACTTAGTCAGAAAAGAGCAGAAGACTGATCTCTTCTTAAGGATCCCTGCTCCAAACAGGGAGGCTATTTCGCTCGATCCATCTCTAACTGCTTTATCAATGCACGTTAGAACACTGTTGAGATCTTCTGGCGAAATAGCATCCGGGTTCTGAGTCTTCTTAGCCAAGACCCCAAAGACCAGTCAAGGAAGTTGAAGACTTCCAAGACTCTAAACATTCCCTTCAGCAGGTGGTCAAGCTCGTTCATAGCCCAGGTAGTCTTAGCAGACAAAAGAGCCGAGCGTCGTGCTGCATCTACCAGAGAAGAGAAGTCCGCATCCGCCGATGAAGGAAGACCCAGGCCTAGGGGTTCTCCAGACTCGTACCAAAACAAAAATCCCAGTCTGCCCGTAGCTTGGAAGGAGGGAAAGAAAACACAGTCTTCCCTTTCTCTTCCTTAGAAAGCAGCCAATCACCAAAACCTCTCAAAGGCCTTCTTCATTGAGATGGTTGGCTTCATCCTAACACGAGAGGAAACTTCGTCTTCTTCGAAGTCGAGAATAAAGAGAGAGGAGACGGAGGAGCGACGGGAGTAAGGGAGTCTCCAAAACTCTTGAAGAAGGAGATCTGTAAGGATCTTATAGGACGAAACTGACGAGTCCTTCACCAAATCCTCTTCTGAAGGTTCAACTTCATCCACTGAAGAACCCTCCGCTTCTTTACGAGGGCAGTTAGCCTTCTCTAAAGAAGTGCGCCTGTCCAGAGAGTGTCTAGTAGCAGACTGGCGCCTATCAGGGGAAGCCAAAGTTTCTGGAGAGCTCTCGAATGAGTCCTTCCTACTCTGATGAGTGCGTGCTCTTTGATCCTTAATCCTACTCCTAGAATTCCGGGCTTCCAAAGGGGAGCGCCTGCTAGGAGAGGAGAGCCTACTATGCTCAAGGCGCTTCTCAGGATCCATGCGCCTGTTCAAAGGAGAGCGGCTGCCAGGCGAGCTGCGCCTACCATGAGGCGAACGCCTACTAGGCTCTTGGCGCCTACTTACAGGAGAGCGAAGCCCTGGAGAAGGTCGCCTACTAGGAGACCGGCGTCTACCATGCTCCACAAACTTCGATCCAGACTTGTGTGTCTCTTCAAAAGGTAGTCTCCCAGAAGAGACATATCTTTCAGGCTCTACACGCCTGTCCTGAACCGAGCGGCTAAAAGGAGAGCCGCGCCTATCAGGAGAAAAGCGCCTATCCTCCGCACCACGCTTGGGAGCGGGAGAGCGTCTACTTGGGGAGTAGCGCCTACTAGGCTCAAGGCGCCTAACAAAAAGGCGAGATCCTGTCTCTTGACGAATCCATCAAAGAGTAGGCTCTCTTATCCGGAGAATGAAGGATCTTCGGAAATGAGCGAGAAGACGAGGCTGTACGCCTGTCTTTAGACGAACGCCTACTAGGCGCTAGATCCCTTCCTACTGGAGAGATGTAGTCACCAGGAGAAAGCTTCTTGGGCGATTGACGCCTGAAGACGACAAGCGCCTGCCGAGGGAAGAGCGCCTCCTTCCATCCGCTGATACAGGAGAGAGAACCGACTCTGACTGAGACGGTAACACAGGCGAAGGAATCCTAGACTTCTTGACAGGGAGAGAGACGTCTTTCCGACGCGTTCCTCCTGCCAAGGAGCCCGCCAGCGCCGAAATCTGCGCTTGCAGTCCAGCAAGAATTCGAGCTGGAGATCTTGCAAAATCCTCCACCGGTGGAGAAGAGGCTCGAAGCCTACTATGAGGCGAGAACTCCTGCTCCCTCCTGGGTTTCTTGATCTCTACTTCCGGCTCTTCTGGAAAAACTTCCGGGCTGGAAGGAAAGGCGCCAGGAGCCTTCCAGCTCTCTTCAGCGGTCGCGAAGAATCCGAAGCGCTCCATCCTCTTCTAGGCGAAGGTGAGGAAGAAGAAGAGAAGCATTGGCGCAATACCTCCTTCTTCGCGCGAACAAGGGCAGCCTGGGTACGAGCATCAGGATCTACCGAGGGGACGCCTGATCGGTGGGAGTTCCCTAACCTTCCTGCGGCTGTTGACTTTCCTCCTCCACTGGGACTGGGAGTCTGGAAGAGGTCTAGGCCTGGAAGCATTAAGGAGCCGATCAGACGCACCCTCCACTGCACTGGGGTCACTGCACAATTCACCTTCACTACTCTTACCTTGCAAAGAACGAATCTTCTTTTCCATGCTAAGGATCGTGGCTCTCATGGTTGCCACTTCCGTAGTTGTATCCTTATGGTTCGATGCAGGGCGCAGGAGCTGAAACTGGAGAAGGTTCTAATGCTACAACAGGATTTTCTTCTACCTCGCTAATACGAGACTTACTAGAACTCCTAGACGAAGCCTTTCTCACCCTGTCTTTCTCTAACTTCCTCAAGTAGGAGAAAGAGCCTTCCATTCACCCTCATCCAACTTCTCACACTCATTACACGGGTTAACAAAACTGTGTGAGGATCTATCGTAGCTTTCGGTAGTCTCACCTTGCATTCATCCATAGAGCACACCCTAAACATAGAAGATTTCTTAACCTCTAACTCAGACATCTCGAAATCAAAGAAAAATCCAAATCAATATCCAAAAACAATCCACAAATGCGTATGCCAAGCCAACAAGATCAGGTACTTCACCGAAAGTCAGTCCAAATAAATCCACGGCAACGAGAATTGAATAAAGCTGTCAGGAGGTAACAACCACAGGTGTAGTCGTCACCGGCGACAGAAAAATTCTGGCTGGAAAGGGAGATTGGTTCTTACAGCCGCCACCCAGCGGCGGGTAAGGTAGATCACCTGACCTACCTGTCGCGTGTGCCGAGAGTTTTGAATTCTGTGTGACGTCCAGAGACGTAGCTAAGTATATATCTGACAGGAAAGTTCATGTACAAAAACCAGATATTTAAGAAAAAAACTTAAAATTGAATGGGGCCAGCCCAAAAGGGTATCGTCTTAACAATATATCTCATAAAGTTTACTGGAGGATACAACAAACCAGATTTATTGTTCCACAATACCTACCATCTGCTATAGATGATAGTTTTACAAATACAGCAGTAACAAATCACTTACAGAAACAGTAAGGTATATTTTATTTGGTAATAATGATTACATGTTTGGCTACTTTACCAGCATTTTCATTTCCTTTAATACCATCAAGCGTAAGGACCCACCATATTTCAACACATACAGGTTTCATATAAATTGCAGTGAAAAAATGTTTTTGCGCTTAAGTTTTTAAACAAACCAATTTTTCATAATAGTACTGTATAACATTTAATTGTGTGGGGCACATCCAAGTGCATGAAGCAAATATATCTAAAATGAACAGATCCACTGCATATTTAGCCAGCTCCCTTTTATCTGAAGTACTTATCAATAAAGCACATTCTACCATTCCAATCTTCATCCTTAGAGTGAGGAAGGGGAGGGTGCTAGTTATGGGTATGTTGAGTGGGTCTTTAAAAAAATCTTGTTTTTACTGAAAAAATCACTTTGTACCAATATAATCAAGTAGCCTGAACTGCTATTTAATATAAATGGGTCTGCCAAGGAAGAAAACCCAAAGGCACAAGGAACATGAAGCAGGTAATTATGGTAAAAATACCCTCAGCACTATATCCTATGTGTTGAAATGCAACTCAGTGGTTTCACTAAACTATGCTATAATATTGTATATAAAACCAACAAAGCCAATGAAAGAAAAACTAACATTTAAAGGGTATTTCCAAAACCCAGACATAAGTGACTTAACTTCTACTTGTTGCATGCATGTATGACTGACAACCTTATCAAACTTCGATGAAATCACCATGACTTACTGTGATATGTTCAGGCTCCGTAAAAAGATGATAAAGGACCCACCACCACATCACAGTTCCTACCGCTTCAGCTTTCAATACTGTTACTTTAGAAGGAGCCTGGGGTGCTACACGATATGCCCATCTGTAAAATAAAGGAAAGGTTTACTTACTTACACCCAAATATTTGTGTTATTAATCTAAAGTAAACAAAATGACTGTTAAAAGTCAATGCACATTTCTCAGTCTTATAAGGAATAAGCATAAATAAGCTTACCAATCACAAAAATTTAAACCTTTCCTACTATGCTACATACAATGCTTTTCGAGTACTTATCAATAGTAATATAGTTCTAAAAAACTTAGGCTAAACCAACATAAAAAAAAGTTACCCAGAATCATACAGATCCAGACCTTATGATCACGATAAAAACGTTTGTGGACGTATGGTATAGTATTTATGTGTTCACTCATAAACATAAATGTTTGAAATAACAGCAACAGCAGATAATAGCAGTCAACATTGTTAAAGATGTAATAATCCTACACCACCCACACTTATCCACCTCTCAGCAAAGAAGGTAGTATACCTGGAGGAAGGAGTCCCAAGATGTTTGTCTGCAAGGAAGAAGCAGTAAGCTAACTCCTACACTACCTAGCCTAACTCCTCTAGATTGCCAAAAACTTACCAACAACAGCAATTTTACCCTTGCAATGGAGCAGTAAATGTTGGGGGATCCACTTTATGGAAGGGATGAGGATTCACACTACTCACTAATGTCCTTCGCACCTCCATTAATGACACTATTTTCTGAGAAAACAAATCATCCCACAAACACAAAAATTACTTCTTATCTGTCAGTAGGAGCACAAGACATCCTTACTCAAAAGCACCCATAGAAAGAGTACTATGTGATGGCAAGTTCCCCTAAAGCAACAGACTAAAACACTGTTAGCCTAGTGGAAGCAGAAACTTAATGCCCCACCTAAGGTTAGGAAGCATTCTTATTTACTCAAATCTATTACCCTAATTTAAAAATAGTGTTATGGATTAACTATTAATTTCCTGGGAAGGATTGTTAAATACATCAAAATAACTTGAGAAACTACTGAAAATTAATTCCCATGCTTAACTCGAGTTTGCCTAGCTATAAGCTTGCCTACTGGTAGGCAACTTGTAAAACTTTACCTTCCCCCTCCCCCGTGGGCTACAGTCTTCTCAAGCATGACAATGAATTGACATTCTAAGAGCGGATTGATTGATTTATGTCAAAATATACCACAGCGTCACGACAACTTAGGTCATCCATGTCATTTCTTGGAATGGATGCAGAACATAGAGACAGGGGTAAATGTCAAAAGTCCAATTGGGAAAACAGGCCAAACCTAATCTTAGAATGCTGTTTACTTGCATAACAAGACCTTACCTTCCTAACCTGACTTAGAGCACCATGCCCCGACCTGGCTTGGGGGGGGGGGGTTCATCTTCCCCTTGGACTCCACAAGTAGGCTAATACTGAATACCAAAAACGGTGGGACTAAATTTCTGTTTATGCATGGTCTGGCACTGGCTACATCCCAACCAAAACAACCTTAAAGCTAAAATTTCCAAGTGTGTTGTGCTGTGACCTAACCATAATTTACCTTTCTAACCCGACTTAGGGCACAGTGCATCAGCCTGGCCGGAGGTGCTTTCTTCTCCCTGGACCTCACAAGTTAACACTTAACATAGATAACTGGTTACTTGGAAAGAAAAAAGTTTTTGCGGAAAAATGAAGTCTTCATGGAAAAATTCTCGATCGACAAATTGTTGCAGGTAATTCTAGGGAATAGCTCCATTCGGACTGCAAGGAACATTCCCGCGAATACAACAGCCACTAGGGATCGAGGCATCAAATGTATTTCGTCATGTTTAATCTACTAGCCCCTGGGGGTTAATCACAGTTGACCACCCAAAATTAACGGTAAATTCTTAATATATGCAACCCAAATACTATAGGAAACTGTAATTTCCAAATAAATACACGATGCAGAGTTATTACCTAAATTTACCTTATCTGATACCTAGCCTATTAGGTAGGTAGGGTAAAAAACCGCATGGTACAGGGGTGGACCATGTACGATCAATGTGTACAACCCCAAGAAAAGTACATTATAACGCGTCCTGACACCGGAGTAAAGGTCTTTAGCTCCGTTTCTCACCAACAACAAGTCGCGTCTGATGCCCATCTCCGATGTCAGGACGCGTTTTAATGTACTTTTTTTGGGGTTGTACACATTGATCGTACATGGTCCACCCCTGTACCATGCGGTTTTTTACCCTATAACCGGGTAAGTCACTTTATGGGTAGTTTAGGGCACGGCAGAGTAGCCTAACTCTTAGCTGACCCTGGTCTTCATAGGCTACTCTGCAAGCTTGGTAACACCAAGTCTTTGCCTACATTATAAGAATACCTAGTAACTTTTAGTTTTCTCAAAACTACCTACCTAGTAATTCGGGTCGAATATCATTTAGCCTACTACCTAGCCTAGGTAGGTACCTAGGCTAATGTCTGACCTAGCTAGGTAACTACTGTAATCAACCCCTACTGTAATTTCCCTTGACCTCGTCTTACTAGAAGTATCTTATACCCAGCCTTGTTCCATAATAATAATAATAATAATAATAATAATAATAATAATAATAATAATAATAATAGATAATTGATGTCGCCGACATCTTCACACGGCGAGACCAAACCTCCCTTACTAAGGATACAACCTCCATATTTTGACCCTTCTGCTACTTTTCAACGACCCTTTTTTTATGACCGCCCCCCCCCCCAAACTTACGCTCCTCCTCCTAATTTCGGGGCCGAGGTGGCGATTCCCCTCTTCAGGATGGGCACAGTCCTCACGACGGACCTCAGAGGGAACATCTTTTCTCGGGACGGTGTCCGCCGATCAGCTGGGACTTTATTTACAATGGTGGACGGACGGACACGGCAGATGATGGCACCACCGCTCGGCCCAAGATCATGATAATCTCAGGTCATAATACGCTCTGCGCTTTGCAATATTCTGTTCTGTGGTCATAATATGCTTTGCACATTGTAATATTCTGTTCTGTGGTCATGATATGGTTTGCACTTTGCAATATTCTGTTGTGGCTCATTAAAACGCTCTGCACTTTGCAATATTCTGTTCTTTGGTCATAAAACGCTCTGCACTTTGCAACTTCTGTTCTGTGGTCATAATACGCTCTGCGCTTTGCAGAATTATGGTCTGTGGTCACAATATGCTTTTGCGTTTTGAAATATTCTGTTCTGTGGTCATATACGCTTGCAATATTCGGTTCTGTGTCAATACGCTTTGCAGTATTTGGTTCTGTTTTTTGCATATTCTGTTCTGTTGTCATGATACGCTTTGCAATATTCTGTTCTGAGGTCATAACAAGCTTTGCAATACTTGGTTCTTATGGTCATAATCATAGATATAGAGAGTCTGTCCTGTGGTCATAATACCAATTTGCAATAGTTGGTTCTGTGGTCATAATATGCTTTGCACTTTGCAATATTCTGTTCTGTGGTCGTAATATGCTTTATACTTTGCAGTATTCTGTTCTATGGTCATAATACGCTCTGCACTTTGCAATATTCTGTTCTGTGATCATAATACGCTCTGCACTTGGCAACCCCCCCGGAAGCGAACGTTCGTAAGCTTCAACAAATACGCTTTTCCGCTCAGGGCTCATGAAGGTACTTTTTAGGTGAGTGCTTCACAAACTTCCAACAAACGTTTTTTTCACATACTTAGGACGTCAGTGATAATGTAACTCGATATACAGTAAATTGTGTGTTTTCTCATTGACTTTAGACCTGTCACGTGCAGAAATATAGTGATGCACAAAAATCGTAATATTATAGTATACAAAAACATGTACAAATCTCATTTTCACCTTTCGAGGGAAATTAAAGGTTTTCCATTTCTTAAAAAGACTTCCTTTATTATGTGTTGTTTTAAACGTTCGTCCTCATTTGGTGAGCAAACGAGAGCATATAGAGTACTGAAATATGTTTATATAAGCCCAAAATGATACAGCAATTATCTGTGGTCGAGAAATTTGAACTGTGTGGGAAATGGTTACCAAATGCTGCCACCAGATATGTCTGCAGCAGCATAAACAAATTGGTGGGCTTCACGAACTAATCTGTTTGACAAAGTGGTTGAATTAAATTTATCCTTTCATTGCTGGGGGACCTATACCATTGAAAGAAAAGTAATGGATGAGAAAGGGGTAGGTTCTAGTACCAAATGATTTTTTTTAACTCATTGTAGGTTTCAATGCTGTGATAATATTTACTTTACATTATTATGAAATATGATAAAGCACTGTATTTGTAAAACCAATGCAAAAAAATAAAAAATAAATATTTCAGCCCTGTAAATGCACGGTAGCAGCAAATCAGCTTGGCTATTGCCTTTTGCACGTTTCAGGATAAAATGAATGAGATATAGCTTTATATTTTGTCAGGGTCTGCAAGTTCATTATCTTATTACAGTATAACGGACTGAGTAGTGAGTTACCAGAATAGTTAATTTATTATATCTTGTGAAATTTCATAGCCCTACCCTATATTGTACAGGTATATTCATGTATATTATTTTTTGTTAATCAGTTGTTACTAATAAGGTGCAATTAACTTGAATTAAAGATTTGCAAAATCAGTTCAAAAACACTGTAGGCTACAGTAACACATACAATACCTAATGTGAGAGAAAGGGAAAACTACACGTATATAACTCTTTTTCAGGATAGACACCAGCCTACAGGCAAACAGACCATATTTCTACCTAGAAAATGGGACATACGAAGTGACTTGAATTGTTTATTGAAGTTGAGGCATGGCTGAATTGTGTCACAGTATCTGGTTGAAAAGGTGGAGCTGTATCACAGTCAGTTTTTGGCAGCTATTACCGCTTCAGTGAAAATTATGAGAAAAAAATCAGTGATTCCAGAGAGGAAGGGAGATGGAAGTGTGTGTCCAAATTATTATTATTATCTTTTTTTATTTTGTAATATGTATCTACATATTGGCATATTTTATAAGGTTTGTTTCATGTATATTTTCAGTGTTTGACATGCATATATCTGTTACCAAAAGAAAAATAGAAATAAAATCAAAACAAATGGTTCATGAGCTTGGTGGGATGTGATATATATGAATCTCTCATCTTTTGTTTGTATCATTCGAAGTGGTTGCAATCTTCAGTATGTGTATGTGTGTTTTATAAAAATAGCTGTCCATTAGCACAAGTCTCATTTGTGTATTTATGTACATACATACTTTATATATATACTTTTTTTTACTGTAATTTTTTATGGAATGAGGTTGTTACTAAGGTAAGAATCAATCGAGTGTATGTGTTGGTTATTTATTTACAAAACAGAGGCCACAGTATTTGACTATTTACTTGTACTGTGTTAGTCCTCACTGGAACATGTCAGCGCAAAATAAATGATAAGTAAGTATTAAAAACTTTCATTCTCCTGAGTTATTTGGTAAGGTATATGAACTTTCATTTTATGGCCTTGAAAATTATTATTCAAAGCTATTGCAAGGTTCATGTAAACCTTGTAAACAAGTTGTTGTTTAATATCCTTACAAAGTTTGTTTAAAGTAGTTAAAAGGTAATTACGAGGCATTTATAAAGCCTATTTAAGGTTCTGTACAGGATTTTACAAAGTATGTTAAAAGCTGTTAATATGTAATTATGAGGCATTTATAAAGCCTATTTAAGAATCTGTATGGGCTTTTTGAAGGTTTATACAATGATATTTTGAAGCTCTTTTAAGGCTTTTAATAAGGTTTATTTCAAGCATATTTAAGTCTTGCACAAACCTAAAAGTGTACACGAAAACGGGTATCTTTTTAGGTGTATTACAAGCACTTTTTAGGTTTGGGGCTTAAAGTTCGCAAGCTTTTAAAGGTATGTTCGTTCTGATGTCCTATGACATTCATTTTCTGAGGGGGAATATTCTGTTCTGTGGCCATAATGCTTTGTGCTTTGCAATATTCTGTTCTGTGGTCATAATACGCAATATCCGGTCATAATACACTTAGTGCTTTGTAATACTCGGTTCTGTGGTCATAATACACTTTACGCTTTGCTGTATTCTATTCTGTGGTCATAATACACTTTGCAGTATTAGGTTCTGTTTTTGCAATGCTCTGGTCTGTGGTCATAATATGCTTTGCACTTTGCTGTATTATGTTCTGTGGTCATAATAGCTTTGCAATAGTTGGTTTTGTGGTCATAATACACTTTGAAATAGTTGGTTCTGTGGTCATAATACCTTTACAGAATTCTGGTCTGTGGTCATAATATGCTTTGCAATATTTGGTTCTG
>NC_061094.1:70187632-70237138 GCF_015104395.2 Macrobrachium nipponense
CTTCCACAATGTTGAAATGATCTGCTGAATTAACTAACATGAACTCAGTCTTCATCCCAGCCTGGAGGCACCTCTGAAAGAAAAGGACGAAAGAAATTATTAGCCTAATTTTTTTTTTTTCTCGAAAGCGTTCCTTGGTCTGGTTTGAGATTAGAATATAGTATAATTTAGGCTATAGTCAAGGCGCTGTATATAATTTTGAAAGAATTGTTAGAAAGTAGAAAGAAAGACTGTACAAACAAAATATGAACGGTCTGATTTCAGTTACCGGGGTAGTTGTCCACTCACACCGCCAGAGGGCAAAAGTCAACAGAACAAATAGGCTGCAAATCAATGTATGAAGCAAAGACCAGTCTTTATTATTCTTTTTTCCTTTAGCTATCCAGTATTTCACAACATACCTGATAGTATTCCTTCGATTGTCTCTGAAATTCGGGAGACTCTTGATCACCCACGGCTACCATGAGGGTCAACTTCTGCCAGTCTTGTGCGAACTCGCTAATTCCCGCGAACGGCGAGAGTTCCCACGCCGAGGATCTGATTGTCGAAAGTGAGAGAGCTGTTGATTATTCCTAAAAATGGTCATTGTGGTGACATTTTGCATAGTGCTGTTTAGTATGAACACTTTCTACGCTTATCATTCACATCAGGAACAAAAAATCCAACTTACTCTGTTAAGTTGAGGGGTTCGTTTACGTATGTTTTGACCAATGGCCTAAGGTCAAAGACCCCACTGATGGGAATGCAGCCTTTGATCAAATCTTTGTATTTTGCTAAGTTATTCCCGTTTAGTGATCCTTTACCTGCAACTGAAAGTACCTGTGGAAAACAGATAAAAGATAGCAATTTCCAGAGGTTCTTTATTTCCATGTAAAAGACCTACATTTGCTCCCTGAATATCTGTATTAATCATTCTTGGTTCCCGTATGTATACGCAAATCATGGCATATCTATTTCAAATCCAAAGATAATGCAGGTCAGGTTCGTTATAGAATTTGTATCGGACATGAAATTCCATTGCAAAATTCGAAGTTTAAAGCTGCTCTCTCTCTCTCTCTCTCTCTCTCTCTCTCTCTCTCTCTCTCTCTCTCTCTCTCTCTCTCTCTCTCTCTCGTTGCTAATATGAACAGTCATATCTCAACTTACATACCATTATTAGAAACTGAAGGCTCTGATTAGAATAAGCAATCCTGACTTTCCTTGAGAAACAAACGTTATTCGCTATCCACACAAAAAAATCATATCAGAATGGATCCTCTTCATTTTCATAATGAAACCGAGGTTTACAACGAAGAATATACGAAATAAAAAGATATATTCAAAATATCTGTGCAAACAAAGAACCACATTTCAAGAAATGAAAACTATTTCAATAGACTCCGTGAAGCTAATGATGATTACCATAACATGGAAAAATTGGCAACGTATGATACTGTATATATACAAGCCACACATAGCGATCTTAGAAAGTAAAACGAAACCACTTTTTTTAAAGACATCAAAAGTGGTGTCAAATACCTGAGTTCACCAAATGACCACCGGCTGAATGGCCACAGAGAACGACCCCTTTGCTCCCGCGGGTTTGTGCAAAGTTTGCAAAGTCCAGACAATGGCTTCCTCACTTCCTCTACAATGGAAGCCACCGTCGCTGAAGAGAAATACACGATCAAGTAAATCAGCGAAATTAATGCCATGTTACTGCGATAAGTTTCCATAATGAATGCCTTGCAGAAAAAGATATGTGCGCAAACTGCGCCCCATAATAGCTATATAATTTTTATGGAAAAAAAGTCATATGGGAAATACTAAATGCACCAACGAGTCGCCTACCTTTGGGCGCTAGTTCGTATTCGACGACAACACACGGATTCCATTTTCATAAGTGCTTGGAAGAACCCACATATGCCGACAAGTCCTTGCTGAGTTCTGCCAGTATCCACCGGGAACGACACGAAGACGAAGCTCTCTGTAGAAGGAAAAGGGGGGTGAAAGTTATTTAAAAAAAAAAGTATTGCATGCGAATTCACGTGCGTGTACGTATTTTAAAGAGTGGAACATGACACAGATTTTTTTTTTTTTTACGGTAAGTTGCTTTTTATTGGAATATGACAAAATTTGAAGGGTATTTTTTCTATTTCCCAATCTTGCGATCAGGGCTGTGTGGTGATTTACTATGTAATCTGATCTAGACTGCAGCTTGCATACTTAACGAAAAGGTTTCCAAGCGAAAGGGTCTATTACTTTCAAAAATTTCTCTATTTAGGTTTTATTTTAATACTAAATTCTTAATATGGAATCCCGCCCCACCCCCCCGCTTTTTTAAAGTCTCACCGGTATGTTAGATTCGGAAAGCATACGTAAGAGCTATTACAAAGTTATTGTACGGAGGTATTCTTCACTGATGAATGAGTTACTGATAGGCATTTTTTTTTTTTTTTTTTTTTATTATTCTGATCGGATTCTATTTTTTTTATTTTATTTTATTTATTTTTTTGTTTTTTTGTGCATGCGGGTAAGGATACTTAACGGTTTATACAGTGTCTACGTTATTTTAATATGGCAAACTTGGGTAAGAGAGTAATAATAAAACCTGATTTGGTTCTTTCGTTCCGTGCCTCACAAAATGACACCAATGTGAGAGCTTTTTGGAATGCAGGAGTTCCTCAAGAAACCGGTTTGGGAGCTTTCGTCTGTCTTCCTTTGGATTATCTCGGCGGGCTCACGGTAGCTTCAGATAATGGATCCTTTCATATCTTTTTCAATTTTGGGGGCAGAAGTAAGAGCTCTGATTCTGATTAAGGTAAAGTTCCCTTAACATTTTCAATGTGACACCAAGCACAAGGTATATAAGTATGGATCTAGTGCCCTTGGACTAGTTATGTGAGTCGTGGGTAACCTTGAGGACCTGGCAACAAATAAGGTTGTTCTTTTGTTAGAATCCCTTAATGATTTTTTCTTTTTTTTTTTCTTTCTGAACGTGTCCAAGGTTAAGTAAGTTGGGCTGTCCAGGGGAGGCAAAACCCACCTAGCCAGCTTTTTTATTTAATTTACAAATGCCCGACCGATTTGGGTTAGCTAAAGCCCGGGTTGCTCTTCCCGGGCTATATATAGCTTAAGGATCCAGGTACATTAAGTTAGATTAGACGAGAATATTTTGTTTTTTTTTTCTCTCCCAATCCAGAAAAATACTGGGCTTCTTATTGTGGTATACCCCATAATTGTAGGGCATATTGGGGTCCAGTATCTCTTAAACTACAAGTTTTGCTAACAAAATTAAGTTCAAAAAATGTTTTCAAAATAAGAACAAAAAGGATACAATGATGATTTAAAGTAAAAAAAAAAAATATAATAATAAAATCCACCCTGGACTAGGCATCCATAACGCTTTTGTTTCCGTGAGAGAGAGAGAGAGAGAGAGAAGAGGAGAGAGAGAGGAGAGAGAGAGAGAGAGAGAGAGAGAGAGAGAGAAGCGTATTTAAAGTATGTCTTACCAACCTCCTGGTAAATCTTCTTCCAAACACATCCAGAACCCATCTTCTCCCCTGACCCATAAGAAACGTTTAGGCGGTTAGGCACCTCCGTGCGAGAAGCCTCCGACAGCTTCCTGACCAATTCCACATGGGCGGGATATGATGTCCTGTGCCGACAGCCTTTCGGACCACTGGAGAAGGCGAATATTCCTCTCAAGCACCTATGGATAGAGTCGAAAATGGGATTCAGTATGGCGAGCTTTACGATATGTGGTCAGCGAGTTCCTCTGTAATTAGGGCCTAGCAAGCACCCGATCAGATATTAAGGAACGCCAGTAATATAAACTGTTACGTCGCTTAAGGGGAAGGGGAGATTAATAATAATTAGACATGAACCGTAAATTAAGAATGCACGCTCGGATGATTTATAACAGCAAACTAGTTATGGTAATTACCTCGACTGTCATATCTTTTCCAAGGGCAACTTCAAATCGTCCTTGAAGTTGTCTGTTGCCATTTTCTCTTTGTGCTGCAACGTCCTGTTTGATGAAAACAGTGAAACCTTAATAGAAAATATTGTGTCGAGTTTTCTGTAGCTTATCTATGCAACTTACACATATGAATAAATTTTTTTTCAACATTAAGCCGTTACTTTTCACAGGGGGTGCACTTCAACATTAACTTTTGGATGGGCCTTGGGCAATCATGAAGTAGTAGTACTACTAATCTTTCTTTGTGTCGTGTGTGTGTGTAAGTTTAGATCCTACATAAAGTCTGCACCATTTGTTTGCCACAAATACTATTGATTTTTATGGAGTTCCCTTTTTTTTTTTAAATTGCACAGATTTTCACTCCCTGTCCACTTTAACACCTTTCTTTTCAGCTTTAGTTTACTCTACACGCTTAGTTGCGTACCTCCCCCCCCCCCCACTGTTTCTCCTTTTCATTTCCTTTGAAAATACAGCATTGCCCCCCCCCCAGGGTGTTATGTAAAATAAACTGTTAGAATAACCTCACACTTATATGGTCTCCTTGAATGGTCGAGGAGCCGTCAGAAACCGGCTCGTCTTCCTTCGTGACCAGCCAGACCAGTACTAACAGTCGGCTAAATGAAACTGGACTAATTCTCTCTAATCTCTCTCTCTCTCTCTCCTCTCTCTCTCTCTCTCTCTCTCTCTCTCTTCTCTCTCTCTCTCTCTCTCTCTCTCCTGACACAAAGGGGGAAAAGTTACCAACAGTCGTGCAACTGGCAACTGATCAATCATCGAAACACGTGCAAGGTGAAACACGCGTGTTATAACACCTTTTGAGAGTTGTACTGGTGTAAAGCGGCCCACACACGCTCAAATTTTTTGTCCAATATTTGATGTAAAATTATTTCACATGAATTTGATTCGTGTGTGGCGTAATTGATGGCCTGAAGGTTTGATGTCAAATTTTTACTGATCTGATTCAGTAAGATATTTTTTTGAGCCAACGTCAAATAATTTGTGGCGTGTGTGGTACCTAGCAATAATTTGCGCAAATTAGTTAGTGATTAGACCTAATCTGAGGGAGAACGTGCGCGGCATCGTCATCATGGCTCCCAACAAAACAAAAATGAAAAGAAATTTAAATTTCTTCTTGAGCTTAATGATGTTTATAGAAGGTTACCACAACTTTGGAACATTAAAAGTGACTGTTTTATAGTGACAGAAATAAAAAAGATATGGCATATGAGACTCTTCTACAGAAAATTCTTCTCTCTCTCTCTCTCTCTCTCTGTACAAATGTAGATTTGGTTGTGTTTGTTTAGCCTTTATTCTTCCATCTTGATGCTTAAGACAATATCTTTTTATGTCTTATTCACTCTCGTGCTGAAAGTCCCTGATTTATATATATATAGATATATATATATATATATATATAGATATATATATATATATATATATATATATAATATCATATATATACTATATATATATATATATATATATAAAATATATATATCTATATATAAAATACAAGAAAAAAATAAAAAAATAATAAATAAATGTATATATATATATAAAAATATATATAATATATATATATATAAATTATATATATATATATATATATATATATATTTATAAAATACATATATGTATACCTATATCATTTATTTAATAAAGGAGCGTGACCAAATCGTTCACGACACAAATACCATTGCTGGGTCCACTTTCGTCTCTCGTTTGTGTGTGCTCTTCAACGCTAAGCCAAGACCAACGCTGTATATGCATCCATGATGACACTCGGGAGCATAATGAAAAATTTGATGAGAAGTTTGAGCGTGTAGGGCGAACGTCAAACGTCAAAAATAATTTGACATAAAAAAATTGACCAAAAATTTGAGCGTGTGTGGGCCGCTTTAACTCGAGCCCCTGCCCTTGATTGTCACTGATTTTAGTAAGTTTGGGTCAAAGATTAGAATTGTGCAACGGAGTCTAATTACGACGCTCTCTCTCTCTCTCTCTCTCTCTCTTCTCTCTCTCTCTCTCTCTCTCTCTCTCCTCTCTTCCCATTAACCCTGCCATGGATAGCTTTATGTCTATACTAATCACTTAAGGTTCCTTTTTCGTTTCTTTGACTGTATCGCCTTTCACATTCTCATTCTTCCATCTTACTTTCTGACAATTGATGCATAGTGTAAAGCGGCCCACACACCCGCTCAAATTTTTTGGTCCAAATATTTGAGTCAAATTATTTTGACCATGAATTTGATCGTGTGTGGCGTAATTTGATGGCCTGAAAGGTTTGATGTCAAATTTTTTACGATCTGATTTCAGTAGATATTTTTTTGAGCCAACGTCAAATAATTTGTGCGTGTGTGGTACCTAGCAATAATTTGCGCAAATAGTTAGTGATTAGACATAATCTGAGGAGGACGTGCGCGGTCTCATCGTCATCATGGCTCCAAAAAAAACATGAAAAGAAAAAATTTTCTTCTTGAGCTTATTGACTGTTTATAGAAGTTTACCACAAGTTTGGAACATTTAAAGTGACTTTGTTATAGTGACAGAAATAAAAAAAGATATGCAATAATGAGACTCTTCTACAGAAATTAAAATTCTATCTCTCTCTCTCTCTCTCTCTCTCTCTCTCTCTCTCTATCTCTCTCTCTCTCTGTACAAATGGTAAATTGTTGTGTTTATCTTATCATTCCATCTTTGATGCTTTTAGACAATATCTTTTATGTCTTATTCACTTCCTCGTGCTGAAGTCCTGCCTTTATATATATATATATATATATATATATATATATATATATATATATATATATATATATATATCTATATATAAGCAAGCGAATACCACGGAAATGAAAGTCAGGAATCCAAGCGCTTCGTCTTTAATTCAGACATCGTCAAGGAGCCTAGTGAAGTACAATCGGAGAGGAAGGCCTCAGGTACAAAAACAAGATCAGGTAATACCAGATGGTAATTATCAAAAGGGTTAAAAATTAAAAGGGATAATCCAGGATTATCGGTATCACACGGTCACAAACTTAAACAGATTCTGACCCTAACCGAAATTACAAAGTATCTTTACAGTCCAAAACATGTAAAAACTGATATATTAATTTTGTTGCTTATATTTATCTACAACTTTTTTCATTATGAAAGCATCAAGTTTAAATAAACCAAGACTTAAATTTAGAACATTTCTATTATTTTTGCACTTGATAAAAAAACAAAGATTCTATGATACCCCTTTTAACTGTGTCATTACATGGACTAAGGCTCTTGCTGGACTCCAGTTAATAGGATGAGTTTCTAAATCTCTCATATGTACAAATAATGCATTCGATATTTGCCCAGTTCTCACAGAATATTGATGTTGCTTAAGACGCTGTGAAAGAGATTTGCCAGTCTGTCCGTAATATATTTTATCACACTTTTGCAAGGAATTTCATATATGCAGCCTGGAAGATCTTTAGGTAGAATTTTGATTACTAAACTCTTGACATTAATATTACTGAAAACAACATTTATGTTAAAAAGCTTTAAAATTCTAGGAATATATAAAAACCGTTTCATCATAAGGTAATTTAGAATGTTATGCTTACTAAATTCAAGTTTGTCATTAGTTGAATAAAGTTTTTCTAGCTCTTTTCATGCCACATCTACAAAAGTCCTTGGGTATTTAAGTTTCAATGCAATATCATAAATAGTTTTAATTTCAGCGTCAATAAACTGCGGGCTACAGACACGTAAAGCCCTTAGGAACATCCCAGAAAAAACAGAGAATTTAACATTTTGATGGTGATTGGAGTAGTAATGAACAAAAGAGGCAATATTAGTTGATTTTCGAAAGACTGAAAAGGTGAAATTTCTATCATTTCTATGGACAGTTACATCAAGAAAATTCAAATTACAATTTCTTTCTTCCTCTACAGTAAATTTTATAGAAGGGACTAAATTATTGAGATTATTAAGGAATTCCGGAGGTTTTCGTGAACTGCCAAATACAGAAGATATCATCCACGTATCTAAACCAAATAACTTTTTGGGGCAAGATTCTTGGTAGAAGAGTTTTGTCTCAAAAAATTCCATGTAAATATTGCTAAGGACAGGAGATAAGGGATTACCCATGGCCATGCCAAACTTTTGTATCAAAGATAGTAAATTTTGTTTCAATGGGGAATTTTTTGTACAAAAGTTCAAGTTTAAATGAGCGTAGATGACTCTTTGCAGCGTCAAGTGATTTAAGTGGAAATATATTTTTAATATATCAGAAACCGGCTGACCATTAGAAACAGCTGCTTCGGTTCACTTATAGGAAAATGAAAATTAGGTTTTACATTTATATTAGTATCCTCTGAGTTATATTTTATCTTTTATAACTATTGCAAAGTGTATTATGCCCACAGAAATGAATGCTACAAAGCATATTGTGACCACAAACCAGTATTCTGTAAAAGTATTATGACCACAGAACCAAATATTGCAAAGCATATTATGACCACAGACCAGAATTCTGTAAAGGTATTATGACCACAGAACCAACTATTTCAAAGTGTATAGGACCCACAAAACCAACTATTGCAAAGCTATTATACCACAGAACATAATACAGCAAAGGCAAAAGCATATTATGACCACAGAATAGAATACAGCAAAGCGTAAAGTGTATTATGACCACAGAACCGAGTATTACAAAGCACTAAGTGTATTATGACCGGATATTGCGTATTATGACCACAGAACGGAATATTGCAAAGCACAAAGCATTATGGCCACAGAACAGAATATTCCCCCTCAGAAAATGAATGTTCATAGGACATCAGACGAACATACTTTAAAAGCTTGCGAACTTTAAGCCCCAAACCTAAAAAGTGCTTGTAATACACCTAAAAAGATACCCGTTTTCGTGTACACTTTTAGGTTTGTGCAAGACTTAAATATGCTTGAAATAAACCTTATTAAAAGCCTTAAAAGAGCTTCAAAATATCATTGTATAAACCTTCAAAAAGCCCATACAGATTCTTAAATAGGCTTTATAAATGCCTCATAATTACATATTAACAGCTTTTAACATACTTTGTAAAATCCTGTACAGAACCTTAAATAGGCTTTATAAATGCCTCGTAATTACCTTTTAACTACTTTAAACAAACTTTGTAAGGATATTAAACAACAACTTGTTTACAAGGTTTACATGAACCTTGCAATAGCTTTGAATAATAATTTTCAAGGCCATAAAATGAAAGTTCATATACCTTACCAAATAACTCAGGAGAATGAAAGTTTTAATCTTGCTTATCATTTATTTTGCGCTGACATGTTCCAGTGAGGACTAACACAGTACAAGTAAATAGTCAAATACTGTGGCCTCTGTTTTGTAAATAAATAACCAACACATACACTCGATTGATTCTTACCTTAGTAACAACCTCATTCCATAAAAAATTACAGTAAAAAAAAGTATATATATAAAGTATGTATGTACATAAATACACAAATGAGACTTGTGCTAATGGACAGCTATTTTTATAAAACACACTACACATACTGAAGATTGCAAACCACTTCGAATGATACAAACAAAAGATGAGAGATTCTATATATCACATCCCACCAAGCTCATGAACCATTTGTTTGATTTTATTTCTATTTCTTTTGGTAACAGATATATGCATGTCAAACACTGAAAATATACATGAAACAAACCTTTATAAAATAGCCAATATGTAGATACATATTACAAAATAAAAAAAGATAATAATAATAATTGGACACACACTTCCAATCTCCACTTCCCTCTCTGGAATCACTGATTTTTTTCTCATAATTGTTTTCACTGAAGCGGTAATAGATGCCAAATCTGACTGTGATACAGCTCCACTTTTCAACCAGATACTGTGACACAATTCAGCCATGCCTCAACTTCAATAAACAATTCAAGTCGCTTCGTATGTCCCATTTTCTAGGTAGAAATATGGTCTGTTTGCCTGTAGGCTGGTGTCTATCCTGAAAAAGAGTTATATACGTGTAGTTTTCCCTTTCTCTCACATTAGGTATTGTATGTGTTACTGTAGCCTACAGTGTTTTTGAACTGATTTTGCAAATCTTTAATTCAAGTTAATTGCACCTTATTAGTAACAACTGATTAACAAAAAATAATATACATGAATATACCTGTACAATATAGGGTAGGGCTATGAAATTTCACAAGATATAATAAATTAACTATTCTGGTAACTCACTACTCAGTCCGTTATACTGTAATAAGATAATGAACTTGCAGACCCTGACAAAATATAAAGCTATATCTCATTATTTTATCCTGAAACGTGCAAAAGGCAATAGCCAAGCTGATTTGCTGCTACGTGCCATTTACAGGGCTGAAATATTTATTTTTTATTTTTTTGCATTGGTTTTACAAATACAGTGCTTTATCATATTTCATAATAATGTAAAGTAAATATTATCACAGCATTGAAACCTACAATGAGTTAAAAAAAATCATTTGGTACTAGAACCAACCCCTTTCTCATCCATTACTTTTCTTTCAATGCTGTAGGTCCCCCAGCAATGAAAGGATAAATTTAATTCAACCACTTTGTCAAACAGATTAGTTCGTGAAGCCCGCCAATTTGTTTATGCTGCTGCAGACATATCTGGTGGCAGCATTTGGTAACCATTTCCCACACAGTTCAAATTTCTCGACCACAGATAATTGCTGTATCATTTTGGGCTTATATAAACATATTTCAGTACTCTATATGCTGTCGTTTGCTCACCAAATGAGGACGAATCTTTAAAACAACACATAATAAAGGAAGTCTTTTTAAGAAATGGAAAACCTTTAATTTCCCTCGAAAGGTGAAAATGAGGTTTGCACATGTTTTTGTATACTATAATATTACGATTTTTGTGCATCACTATATTTCTGCACGTGACAGGTCTAAAGTCAATGAGAAAACACACAATTTACTGTATATCGAGTTACATTATCACTGACGTCCTAAGTATGTGAAAAAAACGTTTGTTGGAAGTTTGTGAAGCACTCACCTAAAAAGTACCTTCATGAGCCTGAGATGAACAGCGTATTTGAAGCATCACGAACGTTCGCTTCCGGGGGGGTTGCCAAGTGCAGAGCGTATTATGATCACAGAACAGAATATTGCAAAGTGCAGAGCGTATTATGACCATAGAACAGAATACTGCAAAGTATAAAGCATATTACGACCACAGAACAGAATATTGCAAAGTGCAAAGCATATTATGACCACAGAACCAACTATTGCAAATTGGTATTATGACCACAGGACAGACTCTCTATATCTATGATTATGACCATAAGAACCAAGTATTGCAAAGCTTGTTATGACCTCAGAACAGAATATTGCAAAGCGTATCATGACAACAGAACAGAATATTGCAAAAACAGAACCAAATACTGCAAAGCGTATTATGACCACAGAACAGAATATTGCTAAATGCAAAGCATATTATGACCACAGAACAGAATATTGCTAAACGCAGAGCGTATTATGACCATAGAACGGAATATTGCAAAGTGCAGAGCGTTTTATGACCACAGAACAATATTGCAAAGTGCAAAGCATATTATGACCACAGAACAGAATATTGCAAAGTGCAGAGCGTTTTATGACCACAGAACAGAATATTGCAAAGTGCAAAGCATATCATGACCACAGAACAGAATATTGCAAAGTGCAAAGCATATCATGACCACAGAACAGAATATTACAAAGTGCAAAGCATATTATGACCACAGAACAGAATATTGCAAAGCGCAGAGCGTATTATGACCTGAGATTATCATGATCTTGGGCCGAGCGGTGGTGCCATTCATCTGCGTGCCGTCCGTCCACCATTGTAAATAAAGTCCCCAGCTGATCGGCGGACACCGTCCCGAGAAAAGATGTTCCCTCTGAGGTCCGTCGTGAGGACTGTGCCCATCCTGAAGAGGGGAATCGCCACCTCGGCCCCGAAATTAGGAGGAGGAGCGTAAGTTTCGGTCATAAAAAGGGTCGTTGAAAAGTAGCAGAAGGGTCAAAATAAGGAGGTTGTGCCCCTACTAAGGGAGGTTTGGTCTCGCCGTGTGAAGATGTCGGCGACATCAATTATCTATTATTATTATTATTATTATTATTATGGAACAAGGCTGGGTATAAGATACTTCTAGTAAGACGAGGTCAAGGGAAATTACAGTAGGGGTTGATTACAGTAGTTACCTAGCTAGGTCAGCCATTAGCCTAGGTACCTACCTAGGCTAGGTAGTAGGCTAAATGATATTCGACCCGAATTACTAGGTAGGTAGTTTTGAGAAAAATTAAAAGTTACTAGGTATTCTTATAATGTAGGCAAAGACTTGGGTTTACCAAGCTTGCAGAGTAGCCTATGAAGACCAGGGTCAGCTAAGAGTTAGGCTACTCTGCCGTGCCCTAAACTACCCATAAAGTGACTTACCCGGTTATAGGGTAAAAAACCGCATGGTACAGGGGTGGACCATGTACGATCAATGTGTACAACCCCAAAAAAAGTACATTAAAACGCGTCCTGACATCGGAGATGGGCATCAGACGCGACTTGTTGTTGGTGAGAAACGGAGCTAAAGACCTCTACTCCGGTGTCAGGACGCGTTATAATGTACTTTTCTTCGGGTTGTACACATTTGATCGTACATGGTCCACCCCTGTACCATGCGGTTTTTTTACCCTACCTACCTAATAGGCTAGGTATCAGATAAGGTAAATTTAGGTAATAATCTGCATCGTGTATTTATTTGGAAATTACAGTTTCCTATAGTATTTGGGTTGCATATATAGAATTTACCGTTTAATTAATTTTGGGTGGTCAACTGTGATTAACCCCCAGGGGCTAGTAGATTAAACATGACGAAATACATTTGATGCCTCGATCCCTAGTGGCTGTTGTATTCGCGGGAATGTTCCTTGCAGTCCGAATGGAGCTATTCCCTAGAATTACCTACAACAATTTGACGATCGAGAATTTTTCCATGAAGACTTCATTTTCCGCAAAACTTTTTTCTTTCCAAGTAACCAGTTATCTATGTTAAGTGTTAACTTGTGAGGTCCAGGGAGAAGAAAGCACCTCCGGCCAGGCTGATGCACTTTTTTTGTGCCCTAAGTCGGGTTTAGAAAGGTAAATTATGGTTTATGGTCACAGCACAACACACTTGAAATTTTAGCTTTAAGGTTGTTTTTTTTTGGTTGGGATGTAGCCAGTGCCAGACCACGCATAAACAGAAATTTAGTACCCACCGTTTGTTCCGATACGTAATACAAACCATCGGTCCTTTAACAATAGGAAGTAGCTAGCGGCAGCTGGAACGGTCGTAAGCTTCGAACAAGGGGAGAACGGTAGTTAACTGCTTGTCCGACAGTCGCGCGCCGCGCGACTGGGAGGTAAACAAATCACTTTTGCTTTCGGCCGTGGGTGTGAAGGACGTGTTCGTCATCGCTCCTCTTGCCCGCTTCATCGTGTAGCTTTTGTTTAGATTGTTTTTTCTACTAATGGTTTGTTTTTGGACTGAAAATTGAAACTGTAAGTCACTGTTTTTCATTTTCTTACTTAATATGAACCAACCATGGAGTTATCGCCGTAGAGCGGCTGAGTGTTTTCTACATGGTTTGTTTGACTTGAAAATGAAACTGTAAGTACACTGTTTTCATTTTCATTACTTAATTATGAACCAACATGGGTTATCGCCGTAGATGCGGCGGAGTGTTTTGTACTAATTGGTTTGTGACTTGTAAAATGAAACTGTAAGTACACTTGTTTTCTCATTACTTAATGATGAACCAACATGGAGTTATCGCCGTTAGATGCGGCGTTTCCTATTCTTTTTCATATTTTGAACCCTTGAATTATGTCCGGTGAGGGCGGGCGCGCTCGCGCCGAGTCATGTATTTTGGGCGAAAGTGTGTAATTGAAAATGTAAGTACTCTTTTCATTATATTTTTGCCCTGTGCGTTCGTTACCGAGAGTGTGATTGTGCTCGGCACGAGCCTTTTAATTTTGTATAATAGAATGCAATGAAAGTGGATTCGCAATTGCAATATTCTTTTCATTTTCATTTATTTATTTGCATGAAATTTAATTTGGATCAATTTCGTTCTTACCCGGGAATTGATCCTTACGTTTTTTATGTGAAAATGAATCGCAAGTGCAGTAATTCTGTTTCTTTTTCAATATATTTTTATGATAGCATATAATTAATTGAAATTTTTTTCCAACAAAAAGCCGTTCCGGGTTACAGAATATTCTTTAAGTTCTATGAAGGATTTCGCAAGGGCAGTATTCTGTTCATTTTTCATATTACTTTTCACTGCTGTGCGGGGTGGGGGAAAACGCGAAGATCTGCCAGGAAGTCGTCGGAAAGCTCTCCCGCGACTCCCTTGGTATCCGATTCTTCGTCTTCCTTCCTGCCCCCCGCTCAGCTTCTTCGTTGTATTTTGTATTTGGGGTCTTCCTTGCGTTCGGGGTGGGCATGTCTTCCCCCCGTGCGTGAGGGAACCCCTCTTACTAATCTATCTATGTTACCGCAGGTGCTACATCCTGGGAGACGACCTTGGACAGGTATGGACCACCGCGGAGGCAGGGCGTGCCTAGCATCCACGGGCTGCTGCAGCGTCTAGCGAGGTCTGGGGCGGTCTCCACTACTAACAACGGGCCGCTTATGCTGCTCCCCCCCCTACTGGTCTACACTCCCATGCTGTGTCGATGACGCGTCTGCCGCTACTAGGCCGCAGCCGTACCGAGGTGGGGTTGCCGCCGCCGCCTGTTTTCTTCGTGTTGCCTGCCCCAGACTTCCGCTGTTCCAGCAGCTCGCCCCTGGACCGGCCGCCAGGACCCAGGTTCCGCTGACTGCCGATGATTCTACGAGGCGATCGCTGGGCCTGCCGTACCTGCCGCTGATGTGATTCCCGCTGTTGGCTTGGCTGTCCCTTCTGGGTCTACCGCTTCCGCTGTTCCTGCCGCTCCTGAGCTGGTTGCTGTTCCTGTCGCTCCTGGTTCCTGTGCCTGTCCATGCTGGTCCTGCCCACGGTGTGTCTTCCCCAGTCCCAGGTCCTTCCGGACAGGTGCAGTCGGGCCGTGTTGCTTCGGCAATAGCCCCGGCTCCGGCCTGGATGGAGGACCTGACGACTGTCCTGCGTGAGCTGACGAGGAAGAGAGAAGAGGAACTGTTCATCTTCGTCTTCATCGTCTGCTGCTGCCTCTTCCCCTTCGACTTCTAAGGCCCATAAGCCGAAGAAGAAGAAGGCTGCCTTCCCCCCTAAGAAGTCTCCTTCGGGAACTTCTAAGGGCCCGTCCCACCCCGGTGGGACGGGGGGGTCCTTCTGCTGGTCCTCCTGCTCCTTCGGGAGCGGGGCCCGTCTCCCCTTCCGTAAGGAAGAGATAGACGGGGACCAGAGGAGTATCGGTTAGCTCTGGTACTTCCTCGCCTGGTGCTAGCGGCGATGCCGCTACGCCAGGTTTCCGGCTCGGTCTCTCGTTCGCTAGAGATCCCGAGTGTACGTTCTCCCTCGGGAGACCGTGCAGCCAAGTTTCGGCGCCAGAGTTCGCTCGGCGCCCAAGACGCGGCACGGAGCAGAAGGCTGGTTGAGAGACGCTCAAGGTGACTCTTGCCAGGGCCAGCGGGACCGCTCTTGCAGCGACCAGCTGGTAACCCGGGTTTTCCCCCCACCCCCCTAAGAAGGCTCCTTCGGGACCTTCTAAGGGCCCGTCTCGCTCCGGCGATTCGGGGAGCTCTTCTGCTGGTCCTCCTGCTCCCTCGGGAACAGGGCCCGTCTTTTTTTTTTCTACCAAGGAGAAGAAGACGGGGACCAGAGGAGTACCAGCTTCGGCTGGCACTTCCTCGCTGGTTCTAGCGGTTCTGCCGCTAAACCAGGATCCGCCTCGGCTTCTCGTTAGCGAGAAGTACCGATTGGGACGGTCTCACCCGCGGGAGACCGTCCAGCCAAAGTCTTGACACCCGAGCTCGCTCGCCGCCAAGACCGAAGCGCGGAGCAGAAGACTGGCGAGTGTCGTGCAGACAACTCTCGCCAGGCCAGTGGACGCTCTCGCATCGACAGCTGGCTGCTCGGGTTTGACGTGACGGTCGCTGACAGCCACGGGTTGAGGCGAGGAAGGGGGTCCCCCGCGGCCGTCGGTACCAGCCACGGCTGTTACCAGCGGCTCGACGCGCCGAGAGAGACGCTCGCCGGTCTCACCGCGACAGCGAGCCTAGCAGGTCACCTGACGCCGCTCCCATCGGGACCGGGCGGAGACGGTAACCAGCAACAAGCTCGCCTGACGCTAGAGATCAGCGTCGACGTTCTCAGCCAAGCCTCTCGCCCCGAGGCGAGCGGCAAGGCTAGGCCTGCTGCTCGATCGCCACCGCGGTTGACGATCAGCAGCAGCCTCCAAGCACGCTGGTCCTGCCAGCGAGCTAGGGGGGGGGGGGAGCGTCAGGTCTGCCTCTCCTGTACCTTCAACCTCCTCGGGCTACACCGGGAGGAGCGAGGTACCTATGAGTGATCGCGAGAGGTGCGCCGCTCGCGATCCCGCTATGACGCCGTATGGACCAGGCACGGTTCTAGGACCGACCAGGACATACGCGCAATTAGCTGGAGGCGACCGTCAGGGGTCTGCCGCTGTTCCTCCTTCTGAAGGAGGAGTATCTCGGGATCTGTTCTTGTTGGAGGGACTGGACGGTCCCTACTCCGCAAGACGCGGTTACTCCCGAGATACAGAGGAATTTGCAGAAGTCATTAAGCTGATTCGTCAGCATAATGACCCTGCGAAGGATTGCCGCTCCCACCCCACCAGCAGAGCCCACGTCCTGCTCGAGTCGTTTTGGGGCCCGAGAGGGAACCCACCAAAACCGACGGTGGGTCTGCCGCGATCGGAGACTTGCCGATTCTGTCTCGAACCAGTGTCTCTCGTCTCCGGACAAGAAGGCTCTCTCAGTTCTGGCCGGTCGATCAAGCTACTTCCACCTCCTCTACTGCGACAGCGGCGTTTCTACGTGTCTTCGGACACCGTATTTAAATACTCCTTCGGTCCTCCTGAGAGGTTTCGACCTCGACGAGGACTGGAATGAGTCGGAGGACGGTATCGGCTCTCTCCTGTCAGGTGTCGATCAGCCCCACCCAGACGACGTTCACAGTGGCGGCAGACCCTTACCTACAGTGAGAGTTCGTAACCCTCCGCGGGAAAACGTTTTCTCCTGACGATACGTTTTCCCAGACTCTGAGAGGCCATCGCCGCAAGGCGATGGCTGCTCCTACTTCTCCAACTGCTAGTTCCACTGGGAAGGCGAGCGAGTATCCAATTCCTCCCCCATTCCCTCTCTCCTTACGGCTACGAGGGAAAGGGGAAGGATCCTACAGAGATTTCTTTGTAGGATCCCACGTTCGGGACTGCGCTACCGGGGGACCTTCGGGTCCTACCTGACGTAAGCCCCGGTCGTTGAGGAGGAATCCTGCTCCATTCTCGATTTCTACGGGAATCGAGAGGACCACCAGCCGATATCGTTTTGACGAATTCGGTGGGGGTTTCGCAGGACTGCTTAGAATTCTACGGAATTTCTAGCGCATTCAGTGTGTTCGAGTTTTTTACGATCTTCAAACACTTACGCGAGACCACGGTCCAAAGTGAGCGAGACGAGAATCCCCGATATGTTACACGATAATCGGGAACCTCGCCTATGCTCGAATTCCTGGAATTTCTAGCATTGTGAAGAAGACTGCTGCTGAAAGAAACTATCTCACAGTAGGCGACCAACCTGGAATAGAGGAGATCGGACGGGAATATCCAGTTTGGCTTGAACTATCGTCTTAGTATTCTGTTCACCATTGAAGCTTTCCTTCGAGGAAGACTTCTCCTTCACTCTCTTTGATAGAGAACGAAGGTGGTCGATCTCCAATCCTTATTTTGTTTTTCTTGAAGAAGAATTTAGGATGGAGATCGTTTGTTCAGAATCTACAAATATACTACATATATTAACCTCGCGACATGATTTCTGCTAAGCAGTTGAATTGTCCGACGGGGTAGGCGCATATCCTAGTTAATCTACGGATTGCGACTTAGGACGAGAAGTATTCTATTGAACTGCAACTCGGGGTTGCCGTGCAACCTCCCAGGAGTTTTTCAGTTTCAATTTTTTTTTATATACTTATGGTTTTGTCACGACAACACACAATTTCAATTTTATAATTTACCGAAATTCGTTTCGCCTAAATATAATTGCCCGAGCATATCTTCTTTTATGCTCGGTAGTTCTAGCCGAACGCATTCCTTCGTGGAATAATGGATTACCTGCCAAACTCAGGATGACGAGTCAGCAGGCTCAACCACTGCGTATTGAACTGCCTGATAGCAGCTCAGTATCAGCTGGGCCTCCGAGATTTCACGGTCACGTATGTCTCTCTCTCCCCTGCTTTGATTGACTACCGAACCGTATCTCTGCCCAACAATCATGGACTTAGGTCTCTGATTAACGGGGATTCTCGCAATAATGAAGGACCATCTACTGCTGTGACGCTAGATTCCATCGCCTTCGACATTGCGAGAATTTTCAACAGAGATATCTCTTGGACTCTTTCATCTTTCTGTTTACCGCACGGTAACAGAAGTCTGTACAAGTCTCCCGCTGCATCGCACTGCGATAAGCGAATGATTTTGCAGACATCTGAGTTTGTCTTCAAAATATCTCGTATTCGTAGGTGTACAATTGTTCATTGTTCAACCCGAATTACAAGATGTGTCAGAAGACATCGCCTACTCTCCGACCTGACAGCTACTTCCAAATGTTCAGCCCATGAGAAGCAGTTCTTCAGGCGGCTTTCACCTGTGTTTTCATTACCGAAGAACGCCCCGCTTTCATTGCAACTACGACTTCTCACCGGACAGCAATGAAATAGCGGTTAGCGTTTTCAGTCATTTGTAAGCACAGGTTGTGAATCTTGAGATCCTTCTCTCGATTCATATGTGAAGACGTAGGTTGCATTCAATATCTACCTTCGTCTTCAACGGTACATAGTGTTGTTTCTCCTTAGCTGAGATTCAACAAACATGAGATGTTTTACCTTCAGGGACCTCGGTCTCTAGAAGGCAATTGACTTTCGCCTGTTGGGTACATGCCTTAAGAGAATCATCACCTCGCTGTCCGGCATTGGTGACAAACAAATACATCATTTGTTTGGTCTCTCGGCATAACCCTTTAAAGGCGAAGGTCACGTGACTTACTCGGATGCTTTGACAACTTGCCTCCTACCGAACACAGTCAGTCGGCAGCTGTTAGAGCGCCCGAGTCAGTACGAACTACGCTGTTGACTTAGTTCGGTTGTTTACACAGCAACCATTACTTCGTTTTAATAGCTTGTCACAGTACCCATACCATTGACACCCACCATGGAGTGTCGGTGTCCTATCCACTACCGAGAACTTCGCTGCATGGGGATAGGAGGATGCGAGAGACTTCGTTTGCTAACGGACAGACCAGTATGGGTACTGGACATCACCGAAGTAGAGAAGAGGGATAGGTCATGCGACTATTTCCTTCTTTTCCTCTGAGGAACTGCATGACTTCTCCTGCGAAGTCAAGCCACCCAGGGGATGGGGATCCGTGACGCTCGATTTTCGTACCGAACTTCGTAGCGAAGACTCAGAACCCTTCGGTCCCTGACGATTGGTTCGAGTCGTTCACAATCCCCTCCCTAATGGACTTCACCGCCTTCGATGCGAAGATGCTGCCTTGTCCGCAAGAACTTCTCCTTGGCGCAGGTACTGAAGGCAGGGGTCTGGTCCAACCAGACCACATGCCCTTCCTTCTACCTTTTGGATATTGCCCACAGGTCCTTGGATCTTTTTCCTTGGGACCCGTGGTGGCTGCTCAACACGTTGTGTAGCGAACCCAGACCCTCGCAGGCTGAACAGCATCGAGTCCTGGTGTGACCGTAAGAATGGATGGTGAATGAGAGTGTGACTGGCTCCTCTTCCCATCTTTTTCTTCCCCTATACCTGTGGTTAGAGGGACACGGTCGTCACCCTGCTGGATAAGGACAAGATGCAGGTGAGCTACTCAACAGAGCCCCATCCTATCCCTTTCACTAGGGATAGGAGCGTATATCCACCACTTCCTCCAACAAGGGGGAGGAAGTGGATGCCAGCTTGAGACAACCCATACTTTATGTTGCCTCTTGCAAACAGGAACAAGTTCTTGCTTGCTGGTACGAAGAGATACGCTGTCTCTCTTAGTACTCCGGCCCAGAGGTCTGACCATTGATCCTGCGGTGCACACCCCGATCAATCGGACAGAGGCTTGGATCCCTCCCTCTCGCTTACGACCAGGGAGGCATTCCAGGGATGGACGAACACCAGTCTGTTCATCAAAAGACTCAGATTCCTCCCACCAAGAAGTGAGTCTTCCTATTGTTAAAGGACCGATGGTTTGTATTACGTATCGGAACAAATGACAATTTGTCGAAAATTGCATTTTCACTTATATAACTTACCCGGTGGTTACATATAGCTGTCGTCTCCTGACGTCACGGCAGAATTTGAAATTCGCGGTAGCGCTAATGGTTTGACAGGTGATCCCTCTACTCCCGCCCTCTACCGGGTACCGGGAACCATTCCAACCATAAATCAGAAGTTTCCTGCCGTCGGAACCGGTAACACGGTTCCTGCTGGTTGGAATTTGGAATTGATCATCTTGGTTTTCTCCTTTTGGTGATGTACCTTGAGTTTACTGATCTTTTTGCTAGCGCTATAGTTATTTTGGTTTTGATATTGTTGTCCTTTTTAGGAATTATTTTGAATTCTTCACGATGTCTGACACCGGCTCTGTTCAGTATAGGGTGTGTAGTAGTGGGTGTAAGACTAGACTTCTTAAAGCTTCACTTGATCCTCATTCTACTTGTGTTAGTTGTAGGGGACGTGAATGTTCTTTGAGAATACGTGTGAAGAATGTAAGTCTCTAACATCTCAGGAGTGGGAGGCACTGGGAAAGTATATGAGAAAGTAGAAAAAAAGATAGAATCAGAAAGGCTTCACAGAGATCTTCTTATAAGTTAGTGAGTAGCCAGGATATTCCTCATGAATTCTATTAATCCTGTTCCTATTAACCCCGTATGTTGCTCCCTGCCCTCGAATCTGTATCTCCCGATCCCGATCCCGTGTCAGTATTACGAGCCGATATGGACTCGAAAATTTGTCTCTTTCCTCACACTATGCAGAAAAATGGGTGAGACAGTGCAAGAAGTGGTAGTTAAGTGTGATAAATTACTTAGTGCAAGTGTAGTTGGAGGAGGAGGTTGGTTGGTCGGCCCGTTCGTTCTCCTAGGTCTAGGCCCCCTGTCAAAACTCCCAGAATCCTGGGAGGAGGCATGCCGAAAACCGAAGGGAGGCGAGCGGACCTGCTCCCGAGCAGCCGCCCCCCCTCAAGCAATCCTGTAGCCGTATCCCAGGATGCTGTCGCCTCACCATTGGAAAGGTGTTGCGAGGAAGGTCGTTTTTCGTCAAGTGACTCTAGTTCAAGATGTTTCCTCTTATAAGAGTTGGCGTAATAAGACTTCTAGACCGCTGAAAAGGTCGCGCGATGTTTCGCCTGCTGCGGTTCCCAAGAAGGTGGCGGCTGCCGAACCTTCTTGTAGTTTTGGAGGAGCTGAAGCTTTTTTTCTCCGCGGTTTCGATTTATCGCCCTTCTCTCATAGAAGTGGAGAAGCCGAACACGCACACTCCTTCGGAGCCTTCTCCAGAGCCTCCTCAAGCGATAACTCCTGCGGCTCCAGACGTGTTTGTGGATCATCCTTCTACACCTCCCGCGCCATTCTACGTCGGTGGATCCTCAACCTTCGGTGTTTTGGAACCAGATGAATGCCAAGTTAGGCAGTATCTTGGAGCTTTTTGGCAAGTCTCTTTCGTCCCCGAATGCCCTCCGCTCCCGACCGCCTTACATCTTCCGCAAGAACTACTGTGCAGTCCTCTTCGCAGGCTCCTTTTGCAGTCGCCTCTTCAGGCTCAGACTCTCCATGTGACTCCTCTTCAGACGCCACTTCAGGCGCCTGGTCGGACTCCTTTCCTGACTCCGTCTATGGCGCCACGTCAGGCTCTCGCTCGAGCGCCAGCGCGGCCGCCAGCTCAGCCGCCAACGCAGCCGCCAGCTCAGCCGCCCGGATACGTCTCAGTACAGGCTCAGACGTCTTCTCCTGGCTTTCTCACACCCTCCTCGGACGCGTCAGGGTGCGACTTCGCCGAACAGGATCCTCTTCCGATGGAATGTTCGCCAGGTTTCGTCGAAGGAAGCTTCGGATTTGGAGGAAGAAAGAGAAGGACTTACAGAAAAAGACAAGCATTTGTCGGGTATAAACTCCTTTTACGATCCTTCGTTGACAACTTTGGAGATTCTTTTGCGCCTTCCGTTCCAGTTTCTCCTAGTTTCGCAGTAGAAAAAGGACAGTAAGCCTGACTCTCGTCCTCGTTCACAAGCGTCTCGTCCTCTCGATTTCGGCTAAGAAAGCTATCAAGAAAGTTAACGCTTGGCTTTTGGAGAAGAGGGAACAGGGAAAAATGTTTTTTGTCTTCCCCCTTCGAGACTTTCGTCAAGGATCCGTGTCTGGTATGACACTGGAGAAGTTTTTTCCCTGGGTGTGACTGCCTCCGCTCAGGGAGACTTTTCTAGTCTCGTGGACTCTTCCCGCAGAGCAGTCCCTTACTACTGCTAAGATTTTCTTTTCAACAAATGAACTGGAGCATCTTTGCAAGAGTGTTTTCCGTGTTTTCGAAGTTGTTAGTTCCTGGATTGGTCCATTGCTTCGCTGGCCAGGAAAGTCAAGTCATTTGGACTTTCGGAGGAGGCAGTTGAAGGATTTGCCTCGGTACTGGATTGTATCGATAAAGGCATCTGTGATGGCGAGCTTCGGAGCTCGCTGCCATTTTCGCCTCTGGAGTGTGGAAGAAGAGACAGCTTTGGTGCTCCTTCTTGTCGAAAGGGGTTTCATCCGAACCAGAAGTCTTGCCTTGCTCTTCTCTCCTTTGGACAAGAAACACCTATTTCCGCAAGAGATTGTGAGCGAGATCGCTCAATCTTTAACACAGAAAAGCGACCCAGGATCTTTTAACACAGTCAGTGAAGAAGCCCAGGAAGATAGCTCCGGTTCTTTCTGCTTCTCGGAGTGCTCCCTCCACGGAAGCTCCTAAACCATTGTTCGGAGGGAGAGCTCCGTTCGATCTTCCTCCAGGTTTCGTGGGAGAGGTAGAGCCTCTTCTAAAACCACTCCCTCTTCCACCTCAAAAAGTAGGCCCGTAGTCCACCACAGCAGTAGGAGCCAGATTACACCTTTTCTGGCAGACCTGGTTTCATCTCGGAGCGGATCCTTGGACGGTCCAGGTCCTGAAGGAAGGATACAACCATTCCGTCATCAAGCAAACCCCCAACCCCCCTCTCACAGAATTTCCTGTGAATTCTCAGGCCTACTCGGAGAACTCCGGAAAAATTTGCTGTCCCTCCATCAAGAAGTTCTCGCCTTACTGGCAAAGAGGGCCATAGAGTTAGTGGACTCTCCGCAGGAACCAGGATTTTACAATCGCTTTTCCTGGTAAAGAAGGCACGGGGGGTTGGAGACCAGTGTTGGACGTCAGTGCCCTGAACGTCTTTGTCCTGAAGACGAAGTTTTCTATGGAAACGACCCAATCGGTATTAGCAGCTCTTCATCCTGGAGATTGGATGGTTTCCATAGACCTTCGGGACGCTTATTTTCATATTCCGATTCATTCGGAATCGAGAAGATTTTCCTGAGATTCGTGTTCCAGGGCCGCATTTATCAGTTCAGGGCCCTCTGCTTCGGCCTGTCGACAGCTCCACAAGTGTTCACCAGAGTTCTGTCGTCAGTAAGCAAAGTGGCTTCATCTAGACGGGATACGAATACCAGTGATCTAGACGATTGGCTTCTCAGGGCAAGGTCCAGACAGAAGTGTGTGGAGGACCTACAAAAGACTTTAAGGATGACGGAAAGCCTAGTTGTTCCGATACGTAATACAAACCATCGGTCCTTTAACAATAGGAAGTAGCTAGCGGCAGCTGGAACGGTCGTAAGCTTCGAACAAGGGGAGAACGGTAGTTAACTGCTTGTCCGATCGTATCGCGCGCCGCGCGACTGGGAGGTAAACAATCACTTTTGCTTTCGGCCGTGTGTGGGAAGGACGTGTTCGCCATCGCTCTGCCCGCTTGTCGTTTGCTTCAACCTTGAGTATTTGTTTTCTCTTTCTTGTATATCAGGAGTGATTGTAAGTACTTTTTTCTCTATTTCAATTGAATTGCAATGAGTGAATTAGAGGAGATTGAGATATCACCGCGCCCATCCAGTCGCCCGTAGAGTGTCCCGGGCTGGAGGGACGTAAATGTGGGGGGTTCAGGTCATTTGTTGAGGTGGACCCCACGAGTTTGTACTCCGTTGTCGAGGGCGAGAGTGCTCCCGCAACGAACCATGTGTGGTTTGTATGAACTGGTCCGAGGCGCAGGGGTGGGCTGCTGAACGAGGGCAGGAAGAGACTTAGGACCGGCCAAGAAGTCATCGGAAAGTCCAGTGACTCCTTTGGTAACGGACACTTCGTCCTCTTTCCTGCCTCCTGCCAGCCCCCCCGGTTTGCGCCTTCCCCTGCGGGGGGGGGAGCCGGAGTCCTTTCCTCTCTCGATCCGTCGAGTGTGGAGGGAGGGCGCCCGCTACCCGGATGTACAGCTGTATTCGGGGTCTTCTGTCCGCTCTTGGGGGGGTATTTCGCCCCCCAGGCGCGGGGAAGCCCCTCCTATTCAACCCGACTGTTGCTTCCGCAGGTGTGCCATCAGCGAAGGACGACTTGGGACAGGTGTGGGAGTCGCTGGGACTGCAGGGAGTGCCCAGCATCAGGGGTTGCCTACAGCGGTTGGCGGGGTCGGCCGTGGTCACTCATGGTGCGGTGACCACCACGACTACCACATTAACTACCCCTGCGTATGAGATGCCACCACATCTTGTATATACGCCACATATAATGTCGGTGACACCCACGGCGGCAGTACAAAACCAATTGCCGCCGTTCCAAAGAGACGATTGCCACCACCACCGGATTTTTTCCTTTGCCGACCCCGGACTTCCGCTGCCCAAAGAGTACCCCCCTGGACCTGCCGCCAGTGCCACGGATGACGGTGACTGTCGACAGGACGCCTGGCTCTCCGTGGTACCTGCCGTGCCTGCCGTACCTGTGGGCCGCTCCAGCGACTCTTTCCTTTTCAGGTACACATTCCATTTCAGATGTTCCTGCTGTTCCTGCTTGTTCCCGGACCTGTTCCTGTCCCGTTCCGCTGCTGGTGTGCTGTAACAGTCTCAGGTCCTTCCGGACAGGTGCAGTCGGGCCCTGTTGCTTCGGCAACTGCCCCGGCTCCCTCCTGGATGGAAGACCTGACGTCTGTTCCTGCGGAGCCTGGCGAAGAAGAAGAGGAAGAGGAAGAAGGTGTCGTCGTCGTTCTTCATCGTCTTCTTCGTCGTCTGCTGCCTCTCCTTCCCCTTCGACTTCTAAGCCAAACAGCCGAAGAAGAAGAAGGGTTGCCTCCTCCCCCCCTAAGAAGACTCCTTCGGGATCTTCTAAGGGCCCGGCTCGCTCAGGCGAGCTGGGGAGCTCTTCTGCTGGTCCTCCTGTTCCTTCGGGTGCAGGGCCCGTCGCTTCTTCTGCAAAGAAGAAGTCGACGGGGACCAGAGGTGCATCAGCCATCGGCTGGTTGTCCTCACCTGGTGCTAGTGGGTTCTGCCGCTAAACCAGGTTCCGGTCGTCTGGCCGCTTCTCGTTCGCGAGAAGCACCGAGTGGACGCTCTTCTAAAGAGGACCGTCCCAGCCAAAGTTTCGACGTCCGAGCTAGCTCGCCGTCCAAGACAAGCGGCACGGAGCAGAAGACTGGCGAGAGTCGTGCCACACGACTCTCGCCAGGCCAGTGGGACGCTCTCGCAGCGACCAACCGGCTGCTCGGGCTGACGTGACGGTCGCTGACCGGCCACGGGTTGAGGCGAGGAAGGAGTCCCCACGGCCGCCGGTACCAGCCACGGCTGGTACCAGCGGTTTGACGCGCCGAGAGGACGCTGGCCGGTCTCGACGCGAAAGGGGAGCCTAGCAGGTCACCCGTCCGCCGCTCCCGATGGGACCGGGCGGAGACGGTGACCAGGCGGCAGCTCGCCTGACGCTAGAGAGCGGTCTCGACGTGCTCAGCCGAGCCAATCGCCCCAGGCCGAGCGGCGACGCTAGGCCTACTGCTAGACCGTCACGCGGGTTGACCGATCGGCAGCAGCCCTCTACGCACGCTGGTCCTGCCAGCGAGCGTGGGGGGAGAGTCAGGTCTGCCTCTCCCTACCTTCAACCTCCTCGGGCTATACCGGGAGGAGCGAGGTACCAAGGAGCGATCACGAGAGTGCGCCCACTCGTGACCCGGCTATGACGCCGTACGGCTCAGTACGGTCTTAGGACCGACCAGGACGTACGCGCAAGTAGTTGGAGGCGACCGTCCAGGGTCTTGTCGCTGTTCCTCCTTCTGAAGGAGGAGTATCGATGGGATATGCTCTTGCTGGAGGGACTGGACGGTTCCTACTCCCACAAGACGCTGTGACGCCAGAGATAACAGAGGAACTTCGCAGAGGTTCATTAAGCTGATGCGTCTGCATAATGGACCTCGCGGAAGGATCGCCGCTACCACCAGCAGAGCCCACGTCCCGGCTCGAGTCATTTTGGGGTCCCAAGAGGGAGCCCAAAAAATGACGATGGGGTTGCACGATCAGAGCTTGCGGACTCAGTCCTGGATCAGGTGGAGAATCTCGTCTCAGGACGGGAGGACTCGCTGAAATCCGGACGGTCCTCTAAGCTGCTTCCTCCACCCCCTCTACAGCGGCAGAGGCGATTCTACGTGCCATCGGAAGACCCGATACTGCCGAAACAAGGACGTTAACCCGGAGTTTAGCTAGGCTGACTCCAGGTGTGTCCCTGCAGCAGCTCCTGTCGGAGAACCTATGGTTCTCGCAGCAGGAGGGCACTTGCCCTGAATCTACCGCTATGGCAGCATTCCAGGCAGTTTCCTGGTGGATTTGTGGTCCCTCACAATACAAAGTAGCGGCGGCTCCGGGAGTTCTGCTCTCGAAGACGACGCTTCTTTTAGGAGACTGTGCCAGTCTGGAGGAAGAGCAATCTCTTACCTTCGCCCATCAGACTGCTAACCTGTGGGCCAACTTTGGTTCTTCGGCGTAGGGCACAGTCCTTACCCGAGTGACCAAGGGGGCTGGGCGTGAGGCGGCACTCGGTGGGGCTACGAAATGGACCTCTTAGGAGTTCCCCAGCTCTCTTTCCTGGAGAGATGGTGGACGCTGCGGTGGAACGGCGGCGCACTGACGAGAGTGACCGCTTAGTCCACCAGGCAGTCTCGAAGGTTTTTCTGGGCAACCTCGAGTAACTGCGGCCAAACCAAAGAGCTTGGCTAGCGCTTCCACGGCGGCGAAGACGGTTGCACCGTCCAAGACCCGTTGTGAAGACTCCAGTTGTTTCGACTTCTGCGAGAGGAGGCCGCAACCAGCCCTCCTCCCAGCCCTCCTTTCCCCGAGGAGGTGTTGGAAAGAAGTCGAAACGAGGAGGGAAACGCTGGGACGGACGTTCCCCCTCACCTGCTGCCGGTAAGTGGGGGGGTGCCTGGCGAGCCATTGGGCGACTTTGCAGCGCTACGGCGCCGAGAACTGGATAGTAAGACGGTCCTTACGGGAGGGATATATACTACCCTTCGCAGTTCTCGGCCCCCACCCCCCCTCATCTCCAAACCGGTCCATCTACAGACCTATGTCCGGGGATCAACAAAGGACAACGCTCTTCGACAGGAGATCAAGGACCATGCTGGCGAAACGAGCTGTAGAAATCGTGGAGGGACCAGTCACCGGGCTTTTTACAGCCGACCTCTCCTAGTGGAGAAGGCATCGGGGGGGCTGGCGCCCGGTGATAGACCTCTCTCCCCTGAAACCGCTTCGTTCCATCGCACGACGCGGTTCACGATGGAGTCGGCACGCTCAGTGCTCGACTCGATCAGGGGGAACGAGATTTCATGCTTCAGTGGACCTGAAGGACGCGTATTTTCAAATACCCATCCATCAGTCCTCCAGAAAAGTACCTCCGCTTCATCTTCGACGGGACGGTGTACCAATTCAGGGCACTTTGGTTTCGGTCTCTCAACCGCCCCACAGGTGTTTCACGCGAGTGTTTCACTCTGGTGTCAGCTTGGGCCCATTCGAACGGGATACGTCTTCTGAGGTATCTCGACGATTGGCTGGTCCTGGCGAGCTCCCGCTCGCAGTTGCTACACAAGGACAGAGATCGACTCCTCAAGTTTTTGTCGCGATCTGGGGATCGTGATAAACTACGAGAAGTTCCGATCTCGAACCCAAGCAGAAGATGAAGTACCTGGGTATGCTGATAGATACGGTAGCAGGGCAAGTCTTTCCCGCAGACTTGCGTATCAGCAAATTCACGGGAGGCAGCCGGCCGGTTCCTGTCGCGGCAGGAACAGGCAGCACAGCAATGGCAAGTCGTGATCGGCCATCTGTCGTCACTGAGAAGTTTAGTACCCTCACGGCGTTCTTCACCTACGGTCTCTCCAGTGGAGGCTAAGGGAGAGTTGGTCCCAGGCCAGGGATCCTCCTTACTTTCCCGTGGCTATCACGGACAAGGTGAGGCAGGACCTGGCCTGGTGGCTCGACGACAAGACCTCTTAAGAGGAGTGCCTATACGCACTCCCCCCCCGGAGATGCGTCTGTTCTCAGACGCATCGACCGAGGGATGGGGGCGCACACCTGAGGAGTTGCTGACTGCAGGTGTGTGGGACCATCACGACAAAAAGCACCTTCACATCAATGTCCTGGAACTCAAGGCGGCGTTCAACGCTCTCCAAGAGTTTCGGGACCGCTTGGTGGGAACCACTCAGTGGTGTTGATGTGCGACACACCACAGTAGTGGCATATGTCAACAAGCAGGGGGGGCTAGTGTGGGCTCTTCCGCTCCATCAGTTGACGGTGCAGGTGCACGAGTGGGCCACGGCTCACTCAATAGAGCTGTCAGCACGCTACATTGCCAGGCAAGAGGAATGTAGTAGCGGACAAGCTCAGCCGTCGGGATCAGGGTGATAGGGGGACCGAATGGTCTCTACACCAAGATGTGGAAAGGCTCTTCAACCTGTGGGGGCGACCGGTCGTTAGACCTGTTCGCCACCCGGACAACAAGAAAAAACTTCAGGTTTCTTTTCAGCTGTGCCGGACCCATGGGCAGCTGCAGAGGAACGCTCTAACAACACCCCCTGGGACAACCTCTTCGCTTACGCCTTTTCCTCCCTTCTTGTCTGATTCGGAAAGTGATCAGTCGAGTGCTGGTCACTCCCAATCTCAGAATGATCCTGGTGGCTCCCAAGCGGCCTCAAGCCGTTTGGTATCCGGACCTGCTGGCTCTTCTTGCGGACGCACCGAGAGAGCTACCCAACTGGCACAACCTTCTAGCCCAGCCACAGTAGAACGGTACCACCAACGCAGTCCAGTCCCTTCAACTTCACGGCTGGCTGATTATCCACCATCTCTTGCGAACGAGAGGCTTTCTCGTAGCGCAGCAACAGAGATGGCTGGACACGTCAGACAGTCCTCTGCAGCTGTGTACCAGGGGAAGTGGGCCCGTTCGTTCTGTGGTTGGTGTCGTAGACAGGGTTTGTCTCCTCTCAGAGCCACTCTTCAGCATGGTAGCGGATTTCCTCGTGTTTCTCGCCGAGAGAAGCTCCTCTCAGTACCCACAGTTAAGGGATATAGAGCCGCCCTGGCTCTCGTCCTAAACTGAGGGGACTGGACATCACGAATTCGTTCGAGATATCCTTGCTAATGAGGAGCTTCGAAAGGTCTTGCCCACCCAGGGAACTCCAGGCCCCCTGCGTGGGATGTGACTCTCGTACTTAGGAGTTTGACTCGAAGACCCTTCGAGCCACTCCGAGAGTCGTCAGACAGGGATCTGACCCTCAAGACCCTCTTCTTGCTGGCCCTGGCATCGGCGAAGAGAGTAGGGGAACTACATGGCCTTTCTTATGATGTTAAACATACCAGAGGTCTGGGGATCTGTGACGCTCGATTTCGTCCCGAACTTCGTAGCTAAGACTCAGAAATCTGTCGATCCCTGACGACAGGTTTCGAGTCTTTCACGATCCCCTCCCTCGTTGGACTTCACCGATAATGATGCGGATGAGATGATGCTTTGTCCTGTGAGGGCGCTACGGCGCTATCTGAAGAGAACTCGACATCTCATGGCCTGAGTGTCGACGCCTCTTCGTTAGCACTGGGGGTCACCAAGAAAGAAGTCTCCAAGAACACGCTTTCTTTCTGGCTACGTGAGGTGATCAGGAGAGCGTACGAAGCTGATGGTAGCGACGACATCCGTACGCTCGTCCGAGAGCCCACGAAGTCAGACGGTATCGGACCCTCCTTAGCGTTCCGTAAGAACTTCTCCGTGGCGCAGGTCCTGAAGGCTGGTGTCTGGGCCAACCAGACCACCTTTTGCACGTCCTTCTACCTTCGGGATATTGCCCACAAGTCCTTGGATACTTTTTCTTTTTCCTTGGGACCTGTGGTGGAACTGCTCAACACGTTGTGGTAAGCTTACCCAGCACCCGAGCAGGCAGAACAGCATCGATTCCTGGTATGACTGGGAGAATGAATGCGTGAATGAGAGAGTGGAACTGGCTTCTCTTCACCACTTTCTTTTTCTACCTCTACTGTGGGCAGAGGGATACGGTCGTTACCTTGCTGGGAAAGGAGTCCGATGCAGGTAAGCTATTCAAACAGAGCTCCATCCTATCTCTAACTAGAGATAGGAGTAAATATCCACCACTTTCTCCAACAAGGGGGAGGAGTGGATGCCAACATGAGCAAACCCATTACTTTACATTTGCTCATGTAAGGAAAAAGTTCTTACAATGCTGGTACGAAGAGATACGCTTGCCTCTCTCTTAGTACTCGGCCCAGAGGTCTGACCATTGATCCTGCGGTGCACACCCCCGATCAATCGGACAGAGGCTTGGACCCCTCCCTCCCGCTCTTACGACAGTGGGAGGCATTCCAGGGATGGACGAACACCAGTCTGTTCATCAAAAGACTCAGATTCCTCCCCACCAAGAGTGAGTCTTCCTATTGTTAAAGGACGATGGTTTGTATTACGTATCGGAACAAATGACAATTTTTGTCGAAAATTGCATTTTTTCCTAAACTATACAAACCTGAGGTCCCTTTAACATAAAGTCCCTCCTCATGCCACCCCTCACTCTGCGTATTTTGCATGGCCAAAAGCAAAAGTGATTTGTTTACCTCCCAGTCGCGCGGCGCGCGACGATCGGAACAAGCAGTTAACTACCGTTCTCCCCTTGTTCGAAGCTTACGACCGTTCCCAGCTGCCGCTAGCTACTTCCTATTGTTAAAGGACCTCAGGTTTGTATAGTTAGAAAAAATGCAATTTTCGACAAATTGTCATGTTTGTTAGTAAACAAAGAAAAAGTCATGTCTCACTCCTTCTCAGGAGATAGTTTATTTGGAGTGAGACTGAATTCAGTTCTTTTTCAGGCTTTTCCGTCCGCCAAAGGATTCGACTCTTGCCTGAACAAAATAGACGAATTTCTCGTCAGGACAAAACTTGCTCGGCGAATCAGTGATGAGCCTTTTAGGAACCTTGGCTTCAATAGAGCCAATTTGTAAGTCCTGGGCAGGCTCAACATGAGACCACTTCAATTTTACTTGAAGCAGAAGTGGCAAAGGAAGTAGTTCCCAGACTCCTTCGTGTTCCCCATCTCGGAAGGAATCAAACAGGACCTACTTTGGTGGAAATCAGAAGGAAGGCTAGAGGAAGGCTTGTCTCTAAAGCCAGTTGAGCCCCAACCTTACTCTTTTGTCAGACGCATCGGACAAAGGGTGGGGAGCTACTCTGGGGAGAAAGGAAGTGTCGGGTCTTGGCAGATTCATCAGAAAAGCTGGCACATAAATCTAAAAGAGTTGAAGGCGATTCGTTTGGCTCTAATGCACTTCAAGACAGAGGTAAGAGGGAAAGTAGTGCTGGTTCAAGCAGACAACACCACGGCTCTCTCTACATACATAAAAAAAAAAAAAACAGGGGGGGACACACTCGTTCTCTCTGTGCGAGGCGGCGAGAGACCTACTCATTTGGGCGAAAGAGAACAAGGTTGTCTTGAGCACAAGATTTATTCAAGGCTCGAAGAATGTAAAGGCAGACATTCTCAGCAGGAGAGGACAAGTCCTCTCCACAGAGTGGACATTACATCCTCAAATATGCAAGAAGCTTTGGGGGATTTGGGGATGTCCTCAGTTGGATCTCTTCGCCACAAACAAGACAGCTCGTCTACCACTGTATTGCTCCCCAGTTCCAGACGAGGAGGCGTTTACAGTGGATGCCATGCTTCTGGACTGGTCAAATCTGGATCTGTATGCCTTTCCACCTTTCAAAATGCTAAGATTAGTTCTGGCAAAGTTCAGAGGTCATCAGAACGTCAGGATGACTCTGATAGCCCCCTTTTGGCCGGCCAGGGAATGGTTTCCGGATCTACTACTGCTGTTGACGGACTTTCCGAGAGAGTTACCGTTAAGGAAGGATCTACTCAGACAGCCCCACTTTCTGAGGTTCCATCACAACTTGTCCGCTCTTCGACTAGTCGCCTTCAGACTGTCGAGGCATCTCCTCAGAAAGAGAGGATTTTCAAAGAGAGCTTCAAGGGCTATGCTAGACCCAGAAGAGAATCCTCTGATCGAGTGTACCAAGCTAAGTGGTCCAATTCAGAGCTTGGTGCAAAGAAGAAGGAATTTCGTCTTCTAAGACCTCTATAGCTCAGTTAGCTAACTTCCTTCTTTTTCTTCGTGAGAAGAAGAAGCTTTCTACCCAGACGATTAGGGGTTATAGAGCTAGTTGTCTTCTGTGTTCAGACATCGAGGATTAGACATTTCTAATAATCAAGACCTCTCAGACCTGATTCGTTCCTTTGATACGACCAAGACAAAAGGAGTCAAGAACAGTAGCTTGGAACTGGATGTAGTTCTTAAATGGCTGATGTCGATAGATTCGAACCGATCTCCTCTAGTTCTTTTAGAGATCTGACCAGGAAGACCCTTTTCTTTGTGTTTTAGCATCACTAGAAGAATCAGTGAGCTGCATGCTATTGATAAGAGAGTTGGATTCGCTAAGGGCAATGCCATTTGCTCATCAATGCTGGGGTTTTGGCTAAGAATGAAAATCCCTCACGTCCTTGGCCTCGTTCTTTCTCTATAAAGAACATTTCGGAGTTAGTGGGGGCCTAATGAGCCTGAATGTCTTCTCTGTCCAGTGAGAGCACTTAGACATTATGTGCAAAGGACCAAAGGTATAAGAGGTAAGAGTGATAAACCTGTGGTGTTCAGTGAAAGATCCTTCTCGTCCTCTTTCTAAAAATGCGCTCTCCTTCTTTTTAAGGAGTTTGATTTCTGAGGCACACGGACAAGGTCAGGACTCAGATATCAAAGTGTTTAAAGTCAAAGCTCATGAAATTAGAGCAGTGTCTACGTCTATGGCCTTTAGACGTAATCTGTCTTTGAAAGACATTATTAAAAATCTACATATTGGAGAAGCAATTCTGTCTTCGCATCTCATTATCTGACAGATTTGCACCACATATGAAAATTGCAGTACCATTGGGGCCATTCATTGTGACTGACACGGTATTGGGTGAGGGAGAGAAGGATGTATCCCATCCTCACTAACTTCTCCTTGATTATGTTTTTTGTATTTTTAAGGTTGTCTGAAGATACAGGGAGTTTTTTGAGTATCTTTCAGTCTTTTAATGTCTGGTGTATTTCTTAAACGGTTGTGGTGATCCCTCGTTTTTCATTGTATTTTGTGGTGATTTGTACTGCGCCCTGAGCAGGGGCATTATAGTCTTGTCGTTACGTCACGTCCTCAACGGCAAGTACTTATTATTGTGTCCGACGCACGGATCCTATATATCCTGTCGGTACAATAAAGGCCAGCAGACTACAGAGGCAGTAACCACTGAGTCAGCGGTCTTTAAAGGTAAGGAACCTATATCTTCGGATAATTCCAACAGTTATTTTAGCTGCCATTGTCCCACCACCTAAATGTGTCAATCAGCTATATGTAACCACCGGGTAAGTTATATAAGTGAAAATGACATTTTTATAATAATATAAAGTTTCACTTATACTTACCCGGTGGTTTACATAACGAAGCCCGCCCCCTCCTCCCCTCATATGGACAGGTAGGCATTGAAACTTCTGATTTATTGTTGGAATGGTTACCCGGTACCCGGTAGAGGGGGCGGGAGTAGAGGGAGGGCACCTGTCAAACCAATTAGCGCTACCCGCGAATTTCAAATTCTGCCGTGACGTCAGGAGACGACAGCTATATGTAACCACCGGGTAAGTATAAGTGAAACTTTATATTATTATAAAAATGTCATTTTTCCTAACTATACAAACCTGAGGTCCTTTACATATAGTCCCTCCTCATGCCACCCCTCACTCTGCGTATTTTGCATGGGCCAAAAGCAAAAGTGATTTGTTTACCTCCCAGTCGCGCGGCGCGCGACTGTCGGACAAGCAGTTAACTACCGTTCTCTCCCTTGTTGCGAAGCTTACGACGTTCCAGCTGCCGCTAGCTACTTCCTATTGTTAAAGGACCTAGGTTTGTATAGTTTAGGAAAAATGCAATTTTTCGACAAATTGTCATTTTTTGGTATTCAGTATTAGCCTACTTGTGGAGTCCAAGGGGAAGATGAACCCCCCCCCAAGCCAGGTCGGGGCATGGTGCTCTAAGTCAGGTTAGGAAGGTAAGGTCTTGTTATGCAAGTAAACAGCATTCTAAGATTAGGTTTGGCCTGTTTTCCCAATTGGACTTTTGACATACCCTGTCTCTATGTTCTGCATCCATTCCAAGAAATGACATGGATGACCTAAGTTGTCGTGACGCTGTGGTATATTTTGACATAAATCAATCAATCCGCTCTTAGAATGTCAATTCATTGTCATGCTTGAGAAGACTGTAGCCCACGGGGGAGGGGGAAGGTAAAGTTTTACAAGTTGCCTACCAGTAGGCAAGCTTATAGCTAGGCAAACTCGAGTTAAGCATGGGAATTAATTTTCAGTAGTTTCTCAAGTTATTTTGATGTATTTAACAATCCTTCCCAGGAAATTAATAGTTAATCCATAACACTATTTTTAAATTAGGGTAATAGATTTGAGTAAATAAGAATGCTTCCTAACCTTAGGTGGGGCATTAAGTTTCTGCTTCCACTAGGCTAACAGTGTTTTAGTCTGTTGCTTTAGGGGAACTTGCCATCACATAGTACTCTTTCTATGGGTGCTTTTGAGTAAGGATGTCTTGTGCTCCTACTGACAGATAAGAAGTAATTTTTGTGTTTGTGGGATGATTTGTTTTCTCAGAAAATAGTGTCATTAATGGAGGTGCGAAGGACATTAGTGAGTAGTGTGAATCCTCATCCCTTCCATAAAGTGGATCCCCCAACATTTACTGCTCCATTGCAAGGGTAAAATTGCTGTTGTTGGTAAGTTTTTGGCAATCTAGAGGAGTTAGGCTAGGTAGTGTAGGAGTTAGCTTACTGCTTCTTCCTTGCAGACAAACATCTTGGGACTCCTTCCTCCAGGTATACTACCTTCTTTGCTGAGAGGTGGATAAGTGTGGGTGGTGTAGGATTATTACATCTTTAACAATGTTGACTGCTATTATCTGCTGTTGCTGTTATTTCAAACATTTATGTTTATGAGTGAACACATAAATACTATACCATACGTCCACAAACGTTTTTATCGTGATCATAAGGTCTGGATCTGTATGATTCTGGGTAATTTTTTTTTATGTTGGTTTAGCCTAAGTTTTTTAGAACTATATTACTATTGATAAGTACTCGAAAAGCATTGTATGTAGCATAGTAGGAAAGGTTTAAATTTGTTCCGATACGTAATACAAACCCTCGTCCTTTAACATAGGAAGTAGCTAGCGGCAGCTGGAACGGTCGTAAGCTTCGAACAAGGGGAGAACGGTAGTTAACTGCTTGTCCGATCGTAAACAAATCACTTTTGCTTTCGGCCGTGTGTGGGAAGGACGTGTTCGTCATCGCTCTGCCCGCTTTGTCGTTTGCTTTGAGTTTGAGTATTTGCCTCTCTTTCTGTATAAATCAGGAGTGACTGTAAGTACTTGTACATTTCTTTATTGATCTTGCAATGAGTGAATTGGAAGAAATGGAGATATCGCCGCGCCCTCCAGTCGCCCGTAGAGTGTGTTCCCCCCGGGCTGGAGGGCGTAGATGTGGGAGGTTTTTAGATATTTGTTGACGTGGACCCCCACGAGGTTTGTACTCTTGTCGGGGCGAGAGTGCTCCCGCAACGAGCCCTTGTGTCACATGTATGAATTGGTCCGAGCGCAGTGGGTGCTGTACGAGGGCAGAAGAGACTTAGGCCGCCCAAGAAGTCATCGGAAAGTCCAGTGACTCCTTTGGTAACGGACACTTCGTCCTCTTTCCTGCCACCCCCCGGCCAGCCCCCACGTTTCGCGCCTTCCCCTGCGGGGGTGGGGGGGGTAGCGGAGTCCTCTCCTCTCTCGATCCGTCGATGTGGATGAGGGCGCCCGCTACCCGGACGTACAGCTGTACTCGGGGTCTTCCGTCCGCTCTGGGGGGGTGCCTCTTCCCCCAGGCGTGAGGGAACCCCTCTGACTAACCCGACTGTTGCTCCGCAGGTGTGCCATCAGCGAAGGACGACCTGGGACAGGTGTGGGAGTTGCTGGGACTGCAGGGAGTGCCTAGCATCCATGGGTTGATTCAGCGGTTGGCGGGGTCGGCAGTGGTCACTCATGGTGCGGTGACCACGACTACTACCACAGTAACGACACCAGCATATGAGATGCCACCGCATCTGGTGTATACGCCTCATATAATGTCGGTGACACCCACGGCGGCTATACAAAAACCCATTACTGCCGTGCCAAAGAGGACGGTGCCACCACCACCTGGATTTTTTCCTTTGCCGACCCCGGACTTCCGCTGCCCAAAGAGTACCCCCCTGGACCTGCCGCCAGTGCCACGGATGACGGTAACTGCCGACAGGACGCCTGGCTCTCCCGTGGTACCTGCCGTGCCTGCCGTACCTGTTGCCGTCCCAGCTACTCTTTGCTTTTCAGATCAGCGGCCTGCGCATTCTGTTTTTCAGATGTCCCTGCCGTTCCTGCTGTTCCCGGACCTGTTCCTGTTGTTCCTGCTGTTGGTGGTGCTGTAACAGTCTCAGGTCTTTCCGGACAGGTGCAGTCGGGCCCTGTTGCTTCGGCAACTGCCCCGGCTCCCTCCTGGATGGAAGACTGACGTCTGTCCTGCGGAGCCTGGCGAAGAAGAAGAGAAGAGGAGGAAGGTGTCGTCGTCGTCTTCGTCGTCTTCTTCGTCGTCTTCTTCGTCGTCTGCTGCCTCTCCTTCCCCTTCGACTTCTAAGGCTAAACAGCCGAAGAAGAAGAAGGTTGCCTCCTCCCCCCCACCCCCCTAGAAGACTCCTTCGGGATCTTCTAAGGGCCCGGCTCGCTCAGGCGAGCTGGGGAGCTCTTCTGCTGGTGGGCCTCCTGTTCCTTCGGGAACGGGGCCCGTCGCTTCTTCTGCAAGAAGAAGTCGACGGGGACCAGAGGTGCACCACCTCGGCTGGTGCGTCCTCACCTGGTGCTAGCGGTTCTGCCGCTAAACCAGGTTCCTCTCGGCCGCTTCTCGTTCGCGAGAAGCACCGAGTGGACCGCTCTTTCCAAAGAAGACCGTCCAGCCAAAGTTTTGACCGCCCGAGCTCGCTCGCCGTCAAGACAGCGGCGCGGAGCAGAAGACTGGCGAGAGTCGTGCACACGACTCTCGCCAGGCCAGTGGACGCTCTCGCAGCGATCAACTGGCTGCTCGGGCTGACGTGACGGTCGCTGACCGGCCACGGGTTGAGGCGAGGGAAGGAGTCCCCACGGGCCGCCGGTACCAGCCACGGCTGGTACCAGCGGTTTGACGCGCCGAGAGGACGCTGGCCGGTCTCGACGCGACAGAGAGCCTAGCAGGTCACCCGTCCGCCGCTCCCGATGTGGGACCGGGCGGAGACGGTGACCAGCGGCAGCTCGCCTGAGCTATGAGATCGGTCTCGACGTTCTCAGCCGAGTCAATCGCCCCAGCAGAGCGGCAAGGCTAGGCCTGCTGCTCGACCGTCACCGCGGGTTGACGATCAGCAGCAGCCCTCCACGCACGCTGGTCCTGCCAGCGAGCGAGGGGGGAGCGTCAGGTCTGCCTCTCCCGTACCTTCAACCTCCTCGGGCTATACCGGGAGGAGCGAGGTACCGAGGAGCGATCACAAGAGGTGCGCCGCTCGTGACCCAGCTATGACGCCGTACGGCTCAGGCACGGTCTTAGGACCGACCCAGAACGTACGCGCAAGTAGTTGGAGGCGACCGTCAGGGGTCTGTCGCTGTTCCTCCTTCTGAAGGAGGAGTATCGAGGGATATGCTCTTGCTGGAGGGACTGGAACGGTCCTACTCCACAAGACGCTGTAACGCCTGAGATACAGAGGAACTTCGCAGAGGTCATTAAGCTGATGCGTCTGCATAATGACCTTGCGGAAGGACGCCGCTACCACCAGCAGAGCCCACGTCCCGGCTCGAATCATTTTGGGGTCCCAAGAGGGAGCCCAAAATGATGGTGGGGTTGCCACGATCAGAGCTTGCGGACTCGGGTCCTGGATCAGGTGGAGAATCTCGTCTTCGGACGGGAGGACTCGCTAAAATCCGGACGGTCCTCTAAGCTGCTTCCTCCTCCTCTACAGCGGCAGAGGCGATTTTACGTGCCTTCGGAAGACCCGATACTGCCAAAACCAGGTTAACCCGGAGTTAGCGAGGCTGACTCCAGGTGTGTCCCTGCAGCAAGCTCCTGTCGGAGAACCTATGGTTCTCGCAGCAGGAGGCACTTGCCCTGGAATCTACCGCTATGGCAGCATTCCAGGCAGTTTCCTGGTTGGATTTGTGGTCCCTCACAATATCCAAAGTAGCGGCCGGCTCTGGGAGTTCTGCTCTCGAAGACGACGCTTCATTCAGGAGACTGTGCCAGTCTGGAGGAAGAGCAATCTCTTACCTCGCCCATCAGACTGCTAACCTGTGGGCCAACTTGGTTCTTCGACGTAGGGACGCAGTCCTTACCCGAGTGACCAAGGGGGCCGGGCGTGAGGCGGCACTCGGGCTACGAAATGGACCTCTTAGGAGTTCCCCAGCTCTCTTTCCTGGAGAGATGGTGGACGCTGCGGTGGAACGGCGGCGCACTGACGAGAGTGACCGCTTAGTCCACCAGGCAGTCTCGAAGGTTTCTGGGCAATCTCGAGTAACTGCGGCCAAACCAAAGAGCTTGGCTAGCGCTTCCACAGGCTGCGAAGACGGTTTGCACCGTCCAAACCCCGTGTGAAGACTCCTGCTGTTTCGACTTCTGCTAGAGGAGGCCGTAATCAGCCCTCCTCCCAACCCTCCTTTCCCCGAGGAGGTGCTGGAAAGAAGTCAAAACGAGGAGGGAAACGCTAGGGACGGCGTTCCCCCTCACCTGCTGCCGGAAGTGGGGGGGTGCCTAGCGAGCCATTTGGGCGACTTGGCAGCGCTACGGCGCCGAGAACTGGATAGTAGACGTCCTTCGGGAGGGATATCTACTACCCTTCGAGTCTCGGCCCCCCCTCATCTCCAACCCGGTCCATCTACAGACCTATGTCCGGGGATCAGCAAAGGACAACGCTCTTCGACAGGAGATCAAGACCATGCTGGCGAAACGAGCTGTAGAAATCGTGGAGGACCAGTCACCGGGCTTTTACAGCCGCCTCTTCTAGTGGGAGAAGGCATCGGGGGGCTGGCGTCCGGTGATAGACCTCTCTCCCTGAACCGCTTCGTTCGCACGACGCGGTTCACCGATGGAGTCGGCACGCTCAGTGCTCGACTCGATCAGGGGGAACGAATTTCATGCTTTCAGTGGACCTGAAGGACGCGTATTTTCAAATACCCATCCATCAGTCCTCCAGAAAGTACCTCCGCTTCATCTTCGACGGACGGTGTACCAATTCAGGGCACTTTGTTTCGGTCTCTCAACCGCCCCACAGGTGTTCACGCGAGTGTTCACTCTGGTGTCGGCTTGGGCCCATTCGAACGGGATACGTCTTCTGAGGTATCTCGACGATTGGCTAGTCCTGGCGAGCTCCGCTCGCAGTTGCTACAGGACAGAGATCGACTCCTCGAGTTTTGTCGCGATCTGGGGATCGTGATAAACTACGAGAAGTCCGACCTCGAACCCAAGCAGAAGATGAAGTACCTGGGTATGCTGATAGATACGGTAGCAGGGCAAGTCTTTCCCGCAGACTTGCTGTATCAGCAAATTCAGGGAGGCAGCCGGCCGGTTCCTGTCTCGGCAGGAACAGGCATGCACAGCAATGGCAAGTCGTGATCGGCCATCTGTCGTCACTCGAGAAGTTAGTCCCTCACGGGCGTCTTCACCTGCGGTCTCTCCAGTTGGAGACTAAGGGAGAGTTGGTCTCAGGCCAAGGATCCTCCTTACTTTCCCGTGGCTATCACGGACAAGGTGAGGCAGGACCTAGCCTGGTGGCTCGACGACAAGAACCTCTTAAGAGGAGTGCCCATACGCACTCCCCCCCCGGAGATGCTTCTGTTCTCAGACGCATCGACCGAGGGATGGGGCGCACACCTGGAGGAGTTGCTGACTGCAGGTGTGTGGGACCATCACGAAAAGCACCTTCACATCAATGTCCTGGAACTCAAGGCGGCGTTCAACGCTCTCCAAGAGTTTCAGGACCGCTTGGTGGGACACTCAGTGGTGTTGATATGCGACAACACCACAGTAGTGGCATATGTCAACAAGCAGGGGGGGCTAGTGTCTCTTCCGCTCCATCAGTTGACGGTGCAGGTGCACGAGTGGGCCACGGCTCACTCGATAGAGCTGTCAGCACGCTACATTCCAGGCAAGAGGAATGTAGTAGCAGACAAGCTCAGCCGTCGGGATCAGGTGATAGGGACCGAATGGTCTCTACACCAGACGTAGCGGAAAGGCTCTTCAAACCTGTGGGGGCGACCGGTCGTAGACCTGTTCGCCACCCGGCACAACAGAAAACTTCAGGTTTTCTTTTCAGCTGTGCCGGACCCATGGGCAGCTGCAGAGGACGCTCTCCAACACCCCTGGGACAACCTCTTCGCTTACGCCTTTCCTCCCTTCTGTCTGATTCGGAAAGTGATCAGTCGAGCACCTGGTCACTCCCAATCTCAGAATGATCCTGGTGGCTCCCAAACGGCCACAAGCCGTTTGGTATCCGGACCTGCTGGCTCTTCTTGCGGACGCAACCGAGAGAGCTACCCACTTGGCACAACCTTCTAGCCCAGCCACACGTAGAACGGTACCACCAAGCAGTCCAGTCCCTTCAACTTCACGGCTGGCTGTTATCCACCATCTCTTGCGAACGAGAGGCTTTTCTCGTAGCGCAGCAACAGAGATGGCTGGACACGTCCGACAGTCCTCTGCAGCTGTGTACCAGGGAAGTGGGCCGTCTTCTGGTTGGTGTGTCGTAGACAGGGTCTGTCTCCTCTCAGAGCCACTCTTCAGCAGGTAGCGGATTTCCTCGTGTTTCTTCGCCGAGAGAAGCTCCTCTCAGTACCCACAGTAAGGGATATAGAGCGCCCTGGCCCTCGTCCTAAAAACTGAGGGGACTGGACATCTCGAATTCGTTCGAGATATCCTTGCTAATGAGGAGCTTCGAAAGGTCTTGCCCACCCAGGGACTCAGGCCCCCTGCGTGGGATGTGACTCTCGTACTTAGGAGTTTGACTCGAAGACCCTTCGAGCCACTCCGAGAGTCGTCAGACAGGGATCTGACCCTCAAGACCCTCTTCTTGGCTGGCCCTGGCATCGGCGAAGAGAGTAGGGGAACTACATGGCCTTTCTTATGATGTTAAACATACCAGAGGCTGGGGATCTGTGACGCTCGATTTCGTCCCGAACTTCGTAGCTAAGACCCAGAATCGTCGATCCCTGACGACAGGTTCGAGTCTTTCACGATCCCCACCCTCCCTCCTGGACTTCACCGATAACGATGCGGATGAGATGCTGCTTTGTCCTGTGAGGGCGCTACGGCGCTATCTGAAGAGAACTCGACATCTCAGGCCTGAGTGTCGACGCCTCTTCGTTAGCACTGGGGTTACCAAGAAAGAAGTCTCCAAGAACACGCTTTCTTTCTGGCTGCGTGAGGTGATCAGGAGAGCGTACGAAGCTGATGGTAGCGACGACATCCGTACGCTCCGACCGAGAGCCCACGAAGTCAGAGGTATCGGACCCTCCTTAGCGTTCCGTAAGAACTTCTCCGTGGCGCAGGTCCCTGAAGGCAGGTGTCTGGGCCAACCAGACCACCTTCACGTCCTTCTACCTTCGGGATATTGCCCACAAGTCCTTGGATACTTTTTCCTTGGGACCTGTGGTGTAAGCTTACCCAGCACCCGAGCAGGCAGAACAGCATCGATTCCTGGTATGACTGGGAGAATGAATGCGTGAATGATGAGAGTGACTGGCTTCTCTTCACCATCTTTTTCTACCTCTACCTGTGGGCAGAGGGATACGGTCGTTACCTTGCTGGGAAGGGAGTCAGATGCAGGTAAGCTATTCAACAGAGCTCCATCCTACCTCTTTAACTAGAGATAGGAGTAAATATCCACCACTTCTCCAACAAGGGGGAGAAAGTGGATGCCGACATGAGACAAACCCATTACTTTACATTTGCTCATGTAAAGGAAAAAGTTCTTACAATGCTGGTACAAAGAGATACGCTTGCCTCTCTCTTAGTACTCGGCCCAGAGGTCTGACCATTGATCCTGCGGTGCACACCCCGATCAATCGGACAGAGGCTTGGATCCCTCCCTCGCTCTTACGACCAGGAGGCATTCCAGGGATGGACGAAACACCAGTCTGTTCATCAAAAAGACTCAGATTCCTCCCACCAAGAAGTGAGTCTTCCTATTGTTAAAGACCGAGGGTTTGTATTACGTATCGGAACAAATGACAATTTGTCGAAAATTGCATTTTTTCCCGTAACTATACAAAACCTGAGGTCCTTTAACATAAAGTCCCCTCCTCATGCCACCCCTCACTCTGCTATTTGCATGGGCCAAAAGCAAAAGTGATTTGTTTACCTCCCAGTCGCGGCCGCGCGACGATCGGACAAGCAGTTTAACTACCGTTCTCCCGCCCTTGTTCGAAGCTTACGACCGTTCCAGCTGCCGCTAGCTACTTCCAGCTGCCGCTAGCTACTTCCTATTGTTAAAGGACCTCAGGTTGTATAGTTAGGAAAAATGCAATTTTCGACAAATTGTCATTTTTGTGATTGGTAAGCTTATTTGCTTATTCCTTACAGACTGAGAAATATGCATGACTTTTAACAGTCATTTGTTTACTTTAGATTAATAACACAAATATTTGGGTGTAAGTAAGTAAACCTTTCCTTTATTTTACAGATGGGCATATCGTGTAGCACCCCAGGCTCCTTCTAAAGTAACAGTATTGAAAGCTGAAGCGGTAGGAACTGTGATGTGGTGGTGGGTCCTTTATCATCTTTTTACGGAGCCTGAACATATCACAGTAAGTCATGCTGATTTCTTCGAAGTTTGATAAGGTTGTCAGTCATACGTGCATGCAACAAGTAGAATTTAAGTCACTTATGTCTGGGTTTTTGGAAATACCCTTTAAATGTTAGTTTTTCTTTCATTGGCTTTGTTGGTTTTATATACAATATTATAGCATAGTTTAGTGAAACCACTGAGTTGCATTTCAACACATAGGATATAGTGCTGAGGGTATTTTTACCATAATTAGCTGCTTCATGTAACTTGTGCCATTGGGTTTTCTTCCTTGGCAGACCCATTTATATTAAATAGCAGTTCAGGCTACTTGATTATATTGGTACCAAGTGATTTTTTCAATAAAAACAAGATAAAGACCCACTCAACATACCCATAACTAGCACCCTCCCCTTCCTCACTCTAAGGATGAAGATTGGAATGCTAGAATGTGCTATATTGATAAGTACTTCAGATAAAAGGGAGCTGGCTAAATATGCAGTGGTTCTGTTCATTTTAGATATATTTGCTTCATGCACTTGGATGTGCCCCACACAATTAAGGGGGCCGGCTGGCTAATGCCATTTTTTAAGGACAGGACTTTGATATTCATACCACTTAATAAGGTGACTTGGGACATCTCCAAACCGCATATGATTTTCGCCTCTGACCTTCGGTTTTGTGACGCTGGGGCGATTTATCCCGAAAATAACCATTTTTCAGATTCTATCTCTTCCCTTGATATTTAATATTAAGACCTAGGATTACTACCATGTATAGACCTGATTTAGACCTCCAATTGAATGAGAAGTTTTTTTTTCTAAAAGTCATTTTTTTGCTAGATATGAATTTTTCAATATGGTAAAAAAATAAACCCTATAAATCAGGAGAAAAAAACATATAAAAAAAAGACGAAACAAAAATTGGAAAAAAGGGCTTCATTTGATTGTTCTATAATGTCTTTCTGAGTTATATACCAAATTCCAATGTTATAGCTTTAAGACTAAGTGAGAAGATAGATTTTAAAGGTCAATAAGTATAGTTTTGAGATACGGGCATTCAAAGTTTTCCTTCGTATATCTATAAAGACAATGTTAATAAATAATGATTATTATGAATGTATATTTCTTTTTTGTGTATTAATAAACCAAAACTATTTTATTTATCATAATTTAATCATAAATGATGATCCCTTTGCTCATATATCGTAGCCTGGGGCACTGCTTGAGGCAAGATGGGGCACTCCTTCCTACGCAACTCTTTCTCCCCTTCACTAACTCGTCTTATTATAGCGAATTTTCTTCTTCTGTATGTTAGCGAGATGTTTTCCTTGTCTTTTCCTCATTGGCATGAGGAAATTCTTGCCGAAACATACATAAACATACGTAAAAGCAAGCGAATGTCAGAGGTGAAATCGAACGTGTAGACTACTTGAAGTTTGTGCTTGTACCGGATCATGGTTGGACTTGGTAGCTCACTGAAGTCTCCCTTCTCGACTCAGGGAATGTCTACAGTTGCCATTTCTCCCAATTTCTTTGACAATAATTATCAAAATTTACGATAATAGAAGAAATATTGCATTTTCTTGTACGGATCAATGTTTTAGGCTTATTGAGTTACATTAACTAATTACCCTGTAACTACGGAAGTAAGAGGAATTTTGACGAAATACTTCGTATACGTATTCTCAATTGCCATATGAAGCTCCATGAATTTTTTCATGACTTAGCATTTTTCGCCCTATACCCCCATATACAAGGGTTCCGGCCGCCCCCCTTAAATGTTATACAGTATATTATGAAAAATTGGTTTGTTTAAAAACTTAAGTGCTAAAACATTTTTCACTGCAATTTATATGAAACCAGTCTGTGTTGAAATATGGTGGGTCCTTACGCTTGATGGTATTAAAGGAAATGAAAATGCTGATAAAGTAGCCAAACATGTAATCATTATTACAAAATGAAATATACCTTACTGTTTCTGTGATTTGTTACTACTATATTTGTAAATCTGGTTTGTTGTATCCTCCAGTAAACTTTATGAGATATATTGTTAAGACGATACCCTTTTGTGCTGGCCCCATTCAATTTCAAGTTTTTTACTTAAAGGTCTGGTTTTATTAACCACCGTAGTATATGATAGATTTTCTTGTTTCAGTGAATCTCATGTTATTAGTAAACGTAAATTGAAATCTAGCTTCTTTTTATTTCTTCATTAAAATTGTAATGAATTCCGTTTTTAATTTACAGGGCGAATTCCCATATCCTGATCCCGCAAAGTGGACAGATGCAGAGCTCGGTATTCCTCCTGATGACGAAGACTAAAATTCTCTATTTTCTAGAGTCGTGATGCTGTCTTTGTAAGTCATAGGGTATATTTTTCTTTAGTCTTTTGTGAAAATGAAGCAAAGTGATATATTTATTTACATAACAACTGTATTGTTTGCACTTTGCATTATTGAATGTGATTTCAATAAAAGTTAACTGTCTGTTCTAGAATATTTAGAATTTTGGGTGTCAGACATGTGATGTAAATATATATATGTTCAGTTTTTCTTCTTGTTTTTATTACTTTTATAGTATCTCTTCTCCATCCAAGGACTACGCTGTTTAACGAAATATTCATATGCAGTACAAACCTGGTCTTTACGCAGGGGAAAATCTCTTAAGCGCCAGCTGGATCCGGTTAAAAATAGAACAAGGGTTGGTGATAGCAGGGTGATAGCCAATGGGGAGAGAGTAGGTGGAGTCTGACCTCTCTTCTCCCCTCTTGTTCTTCAGTATACAGGCAGTCCCTGGGTTACGACGGGTTCGGCTTATGACGTTCCGAGGTTAAGGCTCTTTTCAATTATGTTCATCAGAAGTTATTTCCAGGGTTACGATGCCTACAACGTTTATCTGGCAAATGAAATATGACACCAAAAATGCAAAATAATCAATATTTGAAGGGTTTTTTTATGCAAAATGCAATCAAAATGCAGTTTACATAGTTTTGAGTGCACCCAAAGCATTAAAAGTAAGGTTTTCTTAGTATTTTTGGTGATGTTCCGGCTTACGATGATTTTCGTGTTACAACGCGTCGCAAGAACGGAACCCCCGTCGTAACCCGGGGGCTGCCTGTATTGACAGTGGTTTTTGGATATCCAATTGAACTTTTGAATTTATCGTTGGGGAAAAAATGGCTTGCAGTGATTGCAGAATGTACCTTTATGTAATTTTACTTTTTTCACTATCTCGCTGGCGAACGCATTTTTTTTCGGCCCAAAACTTAACGAGGGTCACGTGACTTCCTCCCACGCATCCCTTGACCCGTTTTAAACCATAACTCTTTTCACTATCTCGCTGGTGTTAAGATTGAACGCATCTGTCCGTGATACGCTCTCAAATTTGTTTAGTGATTTGCGCACGTGTTTGTGTTTCCGTGATAGTGCTTATATACTATTACCCAAATACTAAAGACAATGGCTCCCAAGATGACGAAGGCAAGCAGCAAGAAGGAAAGCATAAGAAAGAAGGAGATGATTACAGTCGAAATGAAGAAGGAAATTATCCAAATGCATGATAAAGGCGAGCGCGTGAAGACATTGCAGCATTCTTCAAGCGGTCGCATCAACGATCTGCACTATTTTGAAGAAAAAAGAAAAAAGAATTAAACAAAGCCAGTAAAGCATCAAAAGGTGTCACAGTATTGACGAAACAACGGCCTTATATTCTCGATGATGTAGAAAATTTGCTCATGGTTTGGATAAACGAGAAGAGCTGGCAGGAGATTCCATAAGTGAGAGCATCATTTGCGAAAAAGGCTCGTAAGATCTACGAAGATTTGAGTAAAAATGAGCCAGGCACATCAGCAGACAGTGAAAAAGACAGTTTTAAGGCGAGCCGTGGCTGGTTCGAGAATTTTAAGAGAAGGACTGGCATCCACAGTGTGTTCGCCATGGTGAGGCTGCAAGCTCAGATACGAAGGCGGCAGAGGCTTACGTAAAAGAGTTTAAAAGGCTCGTGGATTCCGAGAAATACCTCCCCCAACAAGTCTTCAATTGCGACGAGACAGGGTTATTCTGGAAGAAGATGCCCAGGAGGACGTTCATCCCGGTCACAAGCCCATGAAAGACCCGTACGTCTAACCCTATGTTTTGTGCTAATGCAAGCGGGGATTGCAAGGTTAAGCCTCTCCTCGTGTATCACTCGGAAAATCCACGTGCCTTTGTTTAAGAAAAACAACGTGCAGAAGAAGCTGTTGCATGTTATGTGGCGATCTAATACAAAGGCTTGGGTGACAAGGATCTTGTTCGTCGAGTGGATGAACGAGGTTTTTGGTCCCGAGGTGAAGAAGTATCTCCGGGAGAAGGACCTCCCACTCAAAGCCTTACTTGTGATGGACAATGCTCCTGCCCATCCTCCATCCGTTGAAGAGGACTTACTGGACGAATTCAAGTTCATTAAAGTCAGTTCTTCGCCCGCCAACACCACTCCAATACTCCAGCCCATGGACCAGCAAGTTATCGCCAATTTCAAGAAATTGTATACGAAGGCTATGTTCCAGCGCTGCTTTGAGATGACGGAAGGCACACCAACCTTACCCTCAGAGAGTTTTTGGAAGGATCACTACTCTGTTTACAACTGCCTCAATCTGATTGACAAAGCCTGGCAGGGAATCACCAGGAGAACCCTCAATTCTGCATGGAAGAAACTGTGGCCCGACTGCGTTGCATGAACGAGTTATTTTGAGGGGTTCGAAACCGTCGAGAAGGGGGCAGTTGAAGACGAGATTGTACCTCCTTGGGCATGTCCTAGTGGGCTGGAGGTTGACACGGACGACATCGAGGACCTCCTGACTGAGCATGGGCAGCAGCTGACGACCGACGAGCTGTTGGAGCTACACAAGGAGGGCAACAGAGACAGGTAACGGAGGAGATCTCATCTGAGGAGGAGGGGGAAGGACGCTGCACATCGCTTCCTTCGAGCGAGATCAAGGATTTTTTGAAACACTGGGAAATTGTTAAAAGTTTTATCGAGAAAAATCACCCGAATAAGGCTGCGTCAGGGCGTGCAACAAATTTGTTTATCGATAATGGGGTGGGTCATTTCTATAAAATTTTAAGAACACAAAAAGCAAGCCTCCATAGAAAAATATTTTTTTCAAAATTGTGAAAGACGACACAGTGTCGCGTAAGCGTAAAATTAGTGATTGTAGTGAACGGTGTCTCTCTAGAGAAAGAACCAGAGAAAGTCCTTTCCAGAAGTGGTTCACGGAGGGAGATTTCCCCCACCCCCCCAAAGCCCATAAACCCGCTCCTCCCTACACCCTTCCCCTCCTCCCGTCTCCGTCCATCCATCACCACAGCCACCCCGCCAAAGGTAAAGTTTTCAGGTTTTACCTGTTGGCCATGCATATTAAATCTAGGTGTTTTATATTTTTAATTTTTCATTCTTCAATTTTAATTTAAAATTTTATGTAATTCCTACAACGAATTTTTCAACCTTAGTGAATCAAAAATAAAATGGATCAAAAATATGAATTGAATGGTTCCATTCATGGTCGGGTGGAACGCCAATTATTTGCCCCCCCCTCTTTTTATAACAGTTCTTATGGGAAAAATCCATTTAGGTTACCCGATTTTTTTAGTTACAGAAGCAGGGTTTTTTTTTTTTCTGGAACGGATTAAATCGTAACCTCCAAGGTATTACTGTATTTTGTTGTTGAGGAACAGTTATATAATAACACTCTAACCTCATATACGCAGTATTTTTTACTTATCATTTTCACTAGTTTTTTCAGGTCAATTTGTGACCCACTGCCATTCACACCTGA
>NC_061094.1:70237638-70290138 GCF_015104395.2 Macrobrachium nipponense
ACTAACAATATCATGATTATCGTTTTTTCACTCATGCTTTTGTGAGATGCATATAAAATGCTACAGCTAACTGCTTTGTTATGTCTTAAGAGCTGCTGACTACAGGGTTAGGCAGCTGTAAACAAGTGGGTTTGAATAAAATTAGATTTGCTTCTGAAACAATTTTGTTTTGTTTTGAGTCTTTCTTGTAATTACTTCATAATTATTCTTTATTCCACTTTGCAGGTAAATAATGTTGAACTTAACAGAGTAGAAAATCGAATCATTGGTTTGAAGAGACTGAAGTCTCTTGATCTGAGCCACAATGTCATCCGTACGTTACCAGTGGCCATGAATAGGATGCAGTGCCTAACAGAGTTGCATCTTAGTCACAATAGTCTTAAAGAGATTGATCATCGTGTTTTTACAGGGAAACTCTCCAGAACTCTCAGACGTCTTGATCTTTCTAATAATGAAGTGAGTTTCTGAGTTTCTTATTTTTTATTGTGTGCACCTCATTCTTTTTAGATATTTGGATTGTGTATAATTTCTGGAAATTTTGAACCTTTTGCCAATCAAAATTGTTAAAAAAATGTTTGTTACTGGTGAAAATTATGAGAACATTTGCATTTGTTTGAACTTTGTTAAGTGTTACAGTAAGATTTCAAAAATCCAAGGTACAGTATTTTTTTTTTTAACCAAAAATAACTAAACCAAAAAGGATCAAGATGAAAAAACAGATTCCAGATCATAACTTTAAAAATAGGGTGTAAATTATTTTTGGGGTTAAGGAATCTTAGAATATGAAAATTATGATATAAAACAATATTAATGAACAAAGGTCAGTTTAGTATTAAAAGGCTTGAAAATTGATAAGATTTGGGAAGTTACTTTACCTGGAAATGTGTATGACTTTGACATTATGACAGTGCTGCATTGTATGAGGAAATAAAAAAAAAAAGATACAGTAATATCTTTTGTCAGTTTTGTTTATTTGAAGAGTCTTAATGTAAAAGATGCTTTTTTTCTCTCTCTCTCTTAAAGATTTAAAACAACAGTTTTGATTAGTATATAATTGGTCAACAACTGATTTGACATAAATAGTATGGAACAAATATTGGTACCAACATGATTTGGGCTTTTATTTTTATTTCTAGCGTGTTATGTAAATAGGCTTCAAGTAAACAATGAGTCTCGTAGACTTTGAACATTGGTAATCACTAGGCTTTCCAATTGGAACTTAAGATTTCAAGCAAAGATGCAATGCATTACTTCAGTGTTTGAAAGAAGTTTTTGAAGCAGTACTTTTTCAAGTTTTACTACCAGATTTATACCCTAATATAAAGTTGAAAGTTGAGTTAAAACTCATAAACGTTTTGTATGCAAACCACTGTTGAGTGTCCTTATTCTTTGCTCAGCTGGAGTTGTTGCCGGTTACGCTTAAATTTTTGGAGGGGCTTGTCAACTTGAATGTTAGTTCCAACAAGCTTAGGTATCTTCCGTTATCATTGGATAGACTGCAGGCCCTCAAGTAAGTACTATACAGTTTCTCTGGTGATACCAACTGTAAGCTTATACCACTTCTGTTATGGCTGTTCAAAGTAATATGGAATTAAAAATGAATTAAGATAATCCTGTAGCTGGAACTCAAGTCTCACTCTTGTTATGCCTACATGTTTATTCAGCTTAATCACTGTACAGTACCAGCTTCATTTTACTGAATTGCCTTTCTTTGTTATGTATGAACATGCAGCTATTTTTGTGTGTGTGTGTGTTTTTTTTTCTGAGTTTATTGTATTTTTTACATTTCTGAGCAAATTTAGAGATGCTTAAAAGGAGCATTAAGTTATTAATGTACTATAATTGCAGTTTTCTTCATCAAATATATTATAATGCATTAATTCACGAATTCCTTAAAATTGAGACTAGAAAGCAATTTGATAATATGCTTTTGGACATTGACCACCTCTAGTCCAATAGCAGTTAGACTTCTTAGAAAGTAAGAAAGTTGAAAGAGAATGATGAGGTGTGTGAATTCAGTCACTGGTGAAAAGGTGCTGCATATACTTAGGAAATAGCAAACAATACAGTACTGTAAACACTTATACCTATTATTTATAATTCTTATAATGATTTTTCCTAGGTTCCTCAGTGCAAGTCATAACAAACTAGAAGTATTACCAGCCACATTAGTTCACCTTCAGCTAGAAGAGATGGATATTTTTGGCAATTCCTTTATTGATGGGGATAATAGAGACCGGCTGAATCTTGTCCCTGTCAGCAAATCTCATGGAAGTTTTCCACGCTTGAAGGAAATTGCTGCTTTGAGCTGCATGCGTAACGGGTAAGTGTTGTTGATGGAATTTTGCATTTTATTCTCCCATTTTGGCAGAAAAGTGCATAAGACAGAAAAGGTGGAGAACACAGATATCATATCTATCTTTAGATATTAGTGAGTTGTCATGAATTCAAATATCACGTAGAATTGAGAAGGCAAAATGATGAAAAGGTGAGTTACATGGGTGATTTGATGATTTGTACATATGTAGGTAATCATAAATAATAGTCAAAGTCTTTTGAGTTCTGTTAAGATGTTTCCAGCACTGCAAACATGAAATATTGAGGCAGTTGCTGCCGGTGGTTACTTCTCTTATGACTGTAAGACAAAAGTCTGCAGTTTCTTGGACATTTGAAAACTACAAATGTGATTTATGATAAAATAACTCAATTTCAGGCAGGAATAGACCCTTTTTGTATGGCTGATTAGGTGATTAAAAAGAAAGGCAATCAGTATTAGAAATAAAATTATTTGAATATATCATTATTTATTGTAGAGGTTAGTGAGACAAGCAACACAAATCTTGGAGAGAAATTTGACTACCAAGGAAGAAATAAACCTGCTTCCTAGAAGATGAGTTTATACAAATCAAGGAGAATGTAACCAGGGAAAGTAAGTTTGGCAGCAGGGGCAAAGAAACTAACTCAGAACTTGTAACAAATGCATTAATGATTTTCACTTTAATTATATCCAGTTAGCAGTAGAACAGCCACAAATTCTTGTTTGTGTTTCAAAGAGTATAGTATGGACCTTTTAAGCCGAGTTTCAAAAGTACCACGAAGAGAATTCTGATTAGGCAAGCTTATAAACTAAAATTCTTTATTTTTAAAGACATGGATAGTAGTTTATTCAAACTAGTTTTGAATGGTTTATTTTGTGTTTTAGAATTTTATGTGAAATGCCTTTACCGTTTAATGTAGGTTTAAACTGTGAATAGTAGTTAGTTTGCTATCTAATATTTCATTGCATAGTTTTTTTGTAAAAGTAAATTGATCCATCAGTTGCACTCATTGCATTTTAACACTAGAGATATATTGTAGTAAATGCTTGTCTTGCATTATAGTCAGCCTTATGTAACAAGTAAATGCAGAATACCTAACATTGTCTATTTTGTTTTCCACTGTTTTTTAGAATTTTATTTGTAATTGACCTTGGTAATATTGAAAAGCATTCAGCCGTTCTTAGAATGTACTTTGTAACCAGTTTTGTTATCATAGCAAGTATATAAGTGTTCATGTTGTAAACAAAAGAACATGAAATGAGGGCATACTGTATTGCGGTGTGACACCCTTTCATAAACTTTTAACAACATAACTTTACACAAATCTCATGCTCTCCAGGTTACGTCCGACAGCAGCCGACATTCCATCAACATTAGCAGACTACCTATACTCTTGGCTGAAGTGCTTATGTGGAGGGTTTTGCTACGAGTCACATACCCTTGCTTATGTCTCTCTTGATGTGAGAAAGATAGCTCACTCAATCTCAGTTAGTGTTAGTAATCATGTCGCTGCAATGGCCACACTTTGCTCGAAAAGATGCTGTGATAGATACTGTAAAAGATGACCCACTTGTTCAATTTTGTATCATTTTATTTACCCAATGATCAAGTTTGATGTTGCTTAAACGTTATCCTTTAGTTTACATTTTCATTCATTGCAGGTTTATTATGTTTTGCATATAATGTCTTGAACTTTATAAGTTTTGATGATAAAATTACTTTTTGATAGTTTTTTAAGTACAGTATATCTTTTATCTACATTCATTTACATTGTTTTTACTATTGTTACTTTCATGGTATTACTATATACCCTTCATGTTGCATGGTGTAGTGTTTTTATTTATATTTTCATATCAATAAATGTTGGTTTTGATATATCTCCTTTTTTTTTATTTCACCTGTTATTATTGTGAAAGTCTCATGTTTGAAAGTTAGGTATGCTGTGAGTGACTTGTAAATCATGTGGTTTGCTATTGAAAGTTAGGATCTCAGATATTGGCAAGGTTTAAATTTTAATACTTATTTATAGATCTTTGGTGTAATATCATGTTATAGGTTTCATCATAGCTCTTTCAATCATATTGTGTCCACGTTCACTTTTAGAACGTCCTCAGACATGCACTCGCAAATTTGTCTTCCAGACAAGAGTGGTTATTCATCCATGCACCCTGAAGAAAGTGGACCCATTGATAAGTACATATCTATAAGAATTTTCCCTGCTTTTTTTTAACAATTTCCATTCGTCACTTGGTTCAACTTTAAGCAGATGATGTTTTCAGTGACAACTAACACACTGATTGATCTCTGTGAGTTCAGGCATTCTATTGGATGCCATTTCTTTTTATGATAAAACAAGACCATTTGATTTAACCTGTACAGAGTCATTTTGTGAATGCTGTACTCTAAGTTTTGAGTCTATGGCAAATTTTGTCAAGGTGTTAAAGAGATCAAAGTAAGTTTATACTACATCAAAGTTTCATGATGAAGAAGGGTATAAAAATGTAGATTTGTAACCATGATATTTATTTCCTTGCTTAATACCATGCAATGCCAGTACGAAATGGCAGTTTTCTTATATAGCCAGAAGACGTTTTTATCATGCGTAGTCCTCGTAGTTGTAATCATATTTATAGTACTCGTAATTGTCTGGGTCGAAATTGAATACCTCGGCCATTTCGGCGTGGCTGAAGTCACCGTTGTCGTAGAATTCCCTCAGTCTGTCATGGACTTCAACGTCACTGAAGACGTCTGGGAAAGGCGGAGGAACGTAGGCTTCCTCCACTGCTGTTTCCTCGTCTCCGTGGATGCTTGCGGAGGGTGGGGTGGCTGGAAGCACCCTATTGGTTTCGGTTAACATTGGGGGGTGCGTTTTTTCTGTAGTGGTTGGGAGATATGTACTTGATGTAGTGGTGATTGGAGGAGGTGGTGGTGTGGTTGGTGGAACAGTTGTAGAAGTGGTTGGAGGAGTAGTGATGGTTGTAGAAGTTGTTGGAGGAGTAGTACTAGTTGTAGAAGTTGTTGGAGTATTACTAGTTGGAGGAGTAGTACTAGTTGTAGAAGTGGTTGGAGGAATAGTAATAGTTGTGGAAGTGGTTGGAGAAAGAGTTGTAGAAGTAGTTGGAGAAGTGGCTGAAGGAAGAGTAGTAGTAGAAATGGCTGCCAGAAAAGAGGTTGTGGTTACAGGAGTGGTTGGTGAAGTGTAGGTAGTGGTGGTAGATGGAGAAGTAGTTGAAGTATTTGTAATTTCAAGTCCAAACGTTGTAGCATATACAACTGATGGAGTGGAAGTTACATCTGTTGACATGCCAGTTGAAGAAGAATGTCGAGTTGTAGCTGGAGAGGTAACTGTAGAAGAGACTGAAGATGCTTCTTCAGGAATGGTTACGAAGTCTGGAGATGTAAATGAAGGAGGTGATGAACTTACAACTTGGGTAGTTGATGTAATACGTTCAATTAAGGGGGCAGGTGAAGAAGATGACGACGTTGTCTCATAATCATCTTTAGGGGATAGATCTGAGTGTAATGGACGCATTGTATTTGCAGTTATAGGCTTATCGATATCTATAAATGTTGTTGGGCTGATAGTTGAAGGTGTAGTTTGAATGCTAGTGTCAGTGTTGCTCATTACATTATCTGAAGCTGTTGTGTTTTCTGAAAGTGATATCTCCTCAGTTGGTTGGTCCACCAAAGAGCTGGATGTGGTATCATCATCGTAGGGAGATATAGCTGTGGTATGGAATGTTTCTGTAGGAGAATTCATAGTTGTTGAATGAAAGTGCAAATCGGATGTAGTGATAGCATTTGTTGAGGATGTTGAATACTCTGTTGATACCGAATCAGTTAAAGGAGTACTTTTTGTGACGGTAGGTAATATTCGTGATACTCTCTCATCTTCTGTTGAAAGGACGCTTCCAGTACTGTCAACATTATCTCCCAGAGTTGCTTGGGTAGATGACTCGGTTAGTAAAGGAACTCCCCCAGAAAAGGTTGATATTGATGTTTCAGTAGTGGTGTCTTCCAGATGTAATGTGGTTCTTGAATCAGGTGATGTCACGCTCTCTGTTTTAGCTCTTTCGTACTCTACTTTAGTATCTGTGATGTTCGTTTCTGACGCGAAGTCCTCCTCTGCCGAGTGAAATTCATCACCCCCTTCCTCTGTCTTCTCTGGTTCTTCCAATGCTGTGAAGTAGGAAGAAGACTTATTCGACAGCATGCCTTCGTTGCGGAGAATTTCAGTCACAGAAATGTTCTTATTCACGACCTGTGATCCAATGACCTTCTGGTCGGAGACGTTGACGTGTATCCCGATCTTTTTTAAAAGTTCTACGGCCCTCTCATCTCCCGATTCCACTTTGTCTTTTATGCGGTTGGCGAGAATTTTGAACTTCTCGTCCGGCCCCGCGAACCTAAGGCGAATCTTCTGGTAGCCTCGCTTGACGGCTGACCCAAGTCTCTTAGCGCCCTTCTTGATAGTTCTGCCAGCCTTTATCGTGGCGTTACCCACTTTCTTGGCTCCCAAAACAATGGCCTTGCCAGCTTTGTAAAACCCATCTTTCGATGCATCGCCTACGATGAGCATGCCCCGCTCGTACTTGTCCTTCACCTCCGCGAAATCTTTTTTAACTTTGTTTGCCGCTGTTTTGGCGGCTTTTGAGATCTTCTCCTTAGCTTTGGAGAACCAGGCTCTCCACCTGCTCGGTTTTTTGGTGGTGGTGATGAACTCCATCATGGGAGCTGCTACCGTTGTTGTAGGAGGTTCAGTTGAAACCTTCTCTCTCTTATTCTCATTCCTACGACCCTGAGGGATGGACAGAAAATGGTTACAAAAGAGGAGAAACGGTAGTTTGGTCTGATACATTCTTACTTATTATATATTATTATTTATCAAGTAAAGAGTGAGTTTAGAATATATTGGTAACATTTTAAAACAGGATTGACAGTTTCTGGGTTTCTAAATTCCAATTTTTATCTGGATTTCACTATTAAGTTTTTCATTTATTTCACCAAACACTTTTAATTTTTTTGGCCATTATGCCTTTACAAATTTGTTTGTTTTATAGTTTTTGGTCGTTTGTATTGTTTGTATGGTGTTTTTACGTTGCATGGAACCAGTGGTTATTCAGCAACGGAACCAACGGCTTTACGTGACTTCCGAACCACGTTGAGAGTGAGCTTCTAATCACCAGAAATGCACATCTCTCACTCCTCAATGGAATGTACGAGAATCGAACTCGCGGGCACCGAAGTGGCAGGCCAACACCATACCGACCACGCCACTGAGGCGTCTAGTTTTTGGTCATGACTTTCATTGAATTTGCTATAGCCATTTTTTCACTTAACTTTCTAAAATTTTAATGCAAGTATATTGTGCAGTCGTTTTTTCTGTTCAAGATAAGTACAGGAAAAACTTGTTCACTTGAAAACATCAACAGCACAGCTCTACGAATCTGCAGTTGTAGGCGGCCTACACAAACCACATTTTTATATGCTGTGACCTTTTTATTTATCAACTCTTCTTACTGCATATATTTCCCTAACTAAACTGGTAAATGTAAAGTAGATAAACCCACGAAAGTATCGTTTATTAATGTAATTTGTTTTACAGGAATATAGAAAAGGGTGGATATAAGGCAGCAAATGTATGGATAAATAAGAGGGTATATTTCTTATTATTTAGGCAAATTTCTCTAATTACCCCACATGTACAACATTATATCTACACTCTTCTATATTTTTTTAGTCAGAATTTTATATATTAAATTAATAAACGACATCTTCGGGTCATTAATCCGATTAAGTTAGTGTATATTTTTTCCGAGTAATTTTGATATGCATAAAGTTATATATATATATATATATATATATATATATATATATATATATATATATATATATATATACACACACATATATATATATATATATATATATATATATATATATATATATATATATTCTATATATACATATATATATATATATATATATATACATATATATATATATATATATATTATATATATATATATATATATATATATATATATATATATGATATATATATACTTTGGTATATATATATATATATATATGTTTGTTGTCACAAAAAAATTATTATTATGGGTTCTTCCGATGATATACTAACCCATCTCCACCAAGTCAGACGACGCATCCCGGGCGCCGATTGGCGCGAAACTCCGTAATGGCCATCTTCTTCAACTGGGCGGTAGGAAGGGTGGGCGCTGAGGGGCAAAATGCAAATCGTCGCTATTACCAGAAGCAGCCCAAGAGCCGCTATTATCGTAGTCCTGGGTGTCATCTGAAAACGAGGTATGTTTGAGTTTTCGTTAACGTATAAGTTTATTGAAGTCGCATGAAGAATGTAACGTACGACTTTAGTAGGTTCAAATGGCTCCGCGTTTTTTAAGATTCTGAAACGCGCGTGTCCTGGACTCAGCACATATATAAACAAAACATTCACTTCGAAGACAAAGAGAGAAATGGTGTATATGCTGATGTCATTGCATCAGCGACATCGGGCAAATGACGCAGGACATCATTTCTCAGAATGGAGTTTATTCGTTGAAAAAGTAATCCTAATCGGATGCGTTCTGTTGCACTAAATGTTGATAGCTGCGCTCACATTTCAACCCCGTTAATCAGTATAGTTTGTCCTTGCACTGTTGACACATTTAAACATTATATATATATATATATATATATATATATATATATATATATACTATATATAATATTTAATAAAGGGAAAAATTTTTAGATACATTACTTCGCTGCTAACTTGGCTTCCTCTGGGGCAACATTTCATTATCTTTGGTTAATGTTCACGAGTAAATTCGCAATATTTACTTGTTCCTCCGCGTTCATATGTATAATTTTCGATATTTAATTTCACTATATGTACGTTATATGATGTGGAAGGTTGCTAGGTAAGGCTATGCTTAGATAATAATAAGCTAAAAATGCTGCAGACAACCAAAGTGATTTTTCCACCTAATAGAGTGACATACGTACTTAAAATAATAAAGAATAACGGGACCAAGGGACGTGAAAAGTAATGAAATACAAATGGGAAATTAATAAATCAGATAAATCAATAAACAAATAAATGCACACGTCAACCATCTCTCAATGAACCTAAAGAAAACAGGCTTAAGATACCTCTTCAAAAGGTTTAGAGGAGCATGTGAATAGGCCTAGAGACTGTATATTGGAGCACATGCATAAAAACAAAAAACCTCCAAATATCACATCACAGTAGCGAGGATGAGTGAAAATGTAATTTGAATATGACAGAATTGAGATGAAATATATTATAATTCTGCATGGTGTAGTTAGTTACTACTACTGATTTCAGTCTCCTAACCAGTGTGGATTCGAACGCCAAATACCTATAGGCTTATATTTCTATTCCCTACACAATGTTACTTTCTGTACTTAAGTAGTTTGAGAATGACTGTGCCGTTATTTTGTTTGCTCCTACGGAGAAAATATAGGACAATAGGTTATTCATACATAGGTGTTAGCATGGAGGACGAGAGAAAGACCTCGAAAGGGCTGGAGTGAGCCCTCTGTGTGGGTAGGCCTATATAAAGTGGCTAATGGTTTGGAGTTTTTGGTTTTTTAATGGGATCATCCTCGAATCAGGAATTAAAGTAAGACTGTAGTAGTTAAACTTTTTTTTTTTCCTAGAGATATTCTTGCTAAGAAAACCAAAATAATAATACATGTCTGTATTGCCCCTTGTGAGATGATCCAAGGATTGAAGCATCATCATCACCTTACCCATTCAGATGCACTCACGACCACATAATTAGTTTCATTACTTTCATTTGAACTTGTGTACGAGAAACACTTGTTTATAAAACAGAAAACTAATTAAAACTTCCAGAGATCCATAAACCATTCTCCGCTCATTGCCATTAATACTAAAATTATCATGCTGTATATGAAAATTACGACGTATCTTTAACAAAGCTGACCACTTTCTAAAGTCTTAGAAATCGTACAGACCTTCCTGTTTCAATTCGTCCGAACACCGTCAGTTGCTTCAGTGTACTGACAGAGATTCCTGCAGTCCTGCTCATGTTTACTTTGGGACTTACTCGTGTCCTAATTATCCTCGCCCACCGATCTCCCTTGTGTCCCGAGTAGCAGCCCGCCCTGTGCTATTTGGAAGGGGTGGTTAACATCGGCTGCAAAAGTACGTGTCTCGTACACTTGAATCCGAGAGATTTCTTTAGTTTCTTAGTTTCAAGTTAAACACATACGCGCCCACAAACATATGTATAATATATAAACAATGACATGTAATTTAGCTCCAGAAGAAAGAGCAAGCCAAAGTCACTTTCATATTATCAACTTTTTAACCACTGAACTGAGGATGAAACCCAGTGCATACAACTTTCTGAACAATTGCCTCCACATCTACCTAAACAGGGGGCTTTTTAGCAGTGTGTCAAGCTCTCCACTTTCATATTGCATGCACAACCTTACTTACTGGATTTTAAGACCTTTATCCTCTCTCTTTAATCCTTCTATCTAGCTCTTTTTTTCAGGTCATCTCTAATGTCAGCTATACTCTGTTTTTTTTCATCTGTCCATCCGCCTGCGGTGTTTCCGTATGGTAACACTGCGTCCCGGGCTTTAGATAGTTACATTCAGCTTACATTCAACAACAATAATAATATCCTATTTCGAATATTAACGGTGTACTTCGCATACAGTAAATTATTAAAACACTTTTCAGTTGCAAATGTACACCCAGATATCCTTTTATTTACCTAAAACTTACACATAGCGTAACTATTTAAAGCCCGGGACGCAGTGTTACCATACAAAAACACCACAGGCGGATGGACAGATGGAAAAAAACAGAGTATAGTATTAAACAAGGCGGAAGCTTAATAGACGTCGTGTTTAGTACTAGCCCCTCGGGAATCAAAGTATTATATACATCCATTTCTATATATTTCCATATATTAATAAAGATATTTTTGATTCCCGATGGCTAGTACTACCAAACACGACATCCCATTGAGATTCCCCCCATAATATGGGGGTGCAATGTAGGCATTACTTCAGGTCTTTTGCAGCGGGCCTTCGGCCTCTAGCTGCAACCCTATTCATTCCATTTACTGTACCTCTGTTCTTATTCTCTTTCTGCTATCTTACCGCCCACCCTGTCCTAGCAACTAATCCATAGTGCAACTGTGAGGTTTTCGTCCCGTTACTACACATTTCAAACCTTTTCACTATCGATTTTCGTTTCAGCAGTGGATGGACTATAGTCGTGCTTGGGATGTGCCTAAAAATCTATATAAATTAGTAATAATAATATAAGGAATTAAACCATTGAGCTTCTGCCATGTTTATAGTACTAGCACCATAGATATAGAGCCTCTCTATCTGCTGGTTTTCATCGAGTGATTTTAGAGAAAAGTTTAACTTAGAAAGACCAGTGAAAAGCCTAGTTATTTTCATTCCTAGAACAGTCGTGTCAATGAAAAAACTTGATAATGTTCAAGAATATAGGTAGATGTCTTCATTACATATGTTATACACGGAACAGTTATTATGCATATATGATATATATCCATTAAAGAAATTCATCTACTACATCGGTGAACATATTTCACTGTGCCGGCGGTTCTGGGATCGAGAATTAACTTTATAAGTCTTTTATTGCGTTGGCGTTCCCGGTGCGGTGGCCGTTATCGGTAAGCGTGTCGAAATAGTACTATGAATTTTATAGGGTAATAGTATTTCCTATCAGATAACGCTGCGATTTATGAGTTCTGGTATATCTTTATCCTTTGAGCACTGACACGTTCTCTCTCTCTCTCTCTCTCTCTCTCTCTCTCTCTCTCTCTCTCTCTCTCTCTCTCTCTCTCTTATATCAAGACATTACTTGAGCAGAAACACCGCGCTAATAATCTCTTGTTTCGTCAGCCCATATATAGCATAACTCGCCAGGAATTAGACCGATACCTCTCATCATTACAGAAGATGAACATTAAAGGAGAGATGTTTATGGCGTAATTGTCTATATTCAGTCTTTTTTCTGCGTGTAACGTATAACCGTTCCAGTAATTCCTTCCCCATTTGCGCTGCTCGTCACTGAAGCCATAAAGTTCTTCTAAAAAGTTCCAACGTATTTGGATAAACTCGGTTTTTTTAAGTGTGATTGGCTAAACGCCTTTATCTCAAGCTATTTATCGTTTTTTTTTCTAAGCCCGTTGAGAGAGATAATACTTTATACTTTTGTTTTGACATACAGCTCTTAATCGTGAGGGTTTTTGCTTTGCTTCCTACTATAAACAGTGTCATATTAGTTCCAGCTAAATTATCCTTAGTTTTTCTAATATTGTCTCCACCTCACAAACAGTCAATTCATTTATGAGTCTTCAGCTTTTGGTTTATCAGTCAAATTGGGCCCCCTCGTATCTAGTATTCAAGTACTTCCTATCAGCATATCATCTACAACACACACACTCACACACGTGTGTATATATATATATATATATATATATATATATATATATATATATATATATATATATATACATAAAGGTGTAAGCCACGAAGGAAAAATAAACAACAAGAGTTTCCGCAGGATCTTTCGACGTTGAAAGTCCGAAAGTCCTTTACTTTGCTAAATAAAGGACTTTGAACGTCGAAAGATCTTGCGGAAACTCCGTTGTTTATTTTTCCTTTGTGGCTTATACCTTTATTTATGGATTTATCACGTTCCAGACTTTCGTGATTCAGTTATACACTACATACATACATACATATACATATATATATATATATATATATATATATATATATATATATATATATATAGTGTACTTAAGGGCTTTTGTAAATGCATTACCAATTTGGTTGTTCTAGACACTTATGAACATCATTTTGGTGTGAATGAGTCTATGAGTCTCAACTGAATCTGACCTCACGATACGAATTAAGAAACCTATCAGCCAATCACTATCTCCTCATGAATGGTGCAGTTCGTCAAGCAACTAGCGGGAGATAAAGCTGAATGATTCTTTTAATTTCTCTCGAGTAGATATCGAACGGCTGGGGACATGACGTGAAAGGTATATTTCTCGTTTCAAGAATTACAGTCAGGAGGTGGGAGCCAATAACGACAGGTAACAGTAGGTGCTTTGTAAAGCGATAAATGTTATCTTGAGTCGTGAAGTTTGTTTGATTAGAGGCGAGTACCACACAGTGTTGCCAAAGCGCGGAGAAATGACCAAAAGTGCGGAGAAGATTCGAGGGGGAGTCATTGAATGCAGAGCTGAGGTCTGCACTCCTCACGTATGCGGCGCTGTAGGTCCGCATAGTATATATGCTTTTAAAACTTTTTTCCATTAATAAAAAATGATTGAAATTATATAATATTTTTGAAAATACTAATATTTTTGAAAAAACGAACTATTTTCACTAGTCTCGAGTGTTCGTGAGCCAATATCAGATACGATCATATACGATTTTCAATTAAGAACCGATTTTGTCAACAGCAGATGACGTAACCCAATGCATTCATTCTATAGGTCCAGCAAATTTGCCTTTGTAATCTTATATATATATATATATTATATATATATATATATATATATATATATATATATATAGGTTAGTAAAATTTGGTTAATTTGTGAAATCTTGGGGTGAAGACTGACTTAAATTAATGTAAACTTAGTCATGTGTAACGAGTTTTTATTTATTTTTTTGAGAAAACAACTGCAAACATGTATTAGGCAATTTCATTAGTTGAAGTTATTCAACTGATTATAACCGAATAAGTTTCGATATCTGTATGCTAGAAAGTGGTGTATTATAATCGTGGATTTCATTATATTAATGTAGCTTATTGATAAAAAAAGGACCACTTATGATGTGCTCTTTTCCAATTTTTTGAAACTCATAGCCCTGAATAGGGCATTCGTTTGGCTTAGAATTGGCACATGTATACCATAAATCATGCATAATATGCTGTCCATTCTCTTGGGGAAATATCTCATTTCAAAATATCCGGATCATAAAAGGTGGCATATAGACCTACATGTTTCATATCGTTTTTGTCAGTTTACAATGTTTATGGCCTTGATTTTAAGCCTAGACCTATGTTATATATCAGGTTGTTTATTATCATTAATACTTCAGCAAACGTTTGATTTAACATACAGCATATTACCTAAAGTGACAAATATGGCTTAAAAAAGAAAAGAAAGAATAAACTACTTATGAATATCGAAGGATTTATGGAGCTTGTCAACTTACTCTGTGGGAACGCAAAGAAATGAATGCAAAACCAACCGTTTTTAGTAAAGAAATACATTTTAGTGCAGTTTTTTTGTAACTTTCCACTTTTTGCTGAGAACTTTATGAATACATTTACTTGCCCTTGTTCACTTTGTAGCCTAATTTCCGCATCAAATCATATACAACAATCATAACTATAAAACAGTAATCACACACACCCAACACACACACTACACACACACACACAAACACACACCACCACACACACATATATATATATATATATATATATATATATATATATATATAATATATATATATATATATATATATATATATATATCGAATTTAATAAACCAGCTTCAAGACCGAACATTGTCCGCGTATCTCGTTCGATTCTAAATTTTACTATCATTAAAGTTACGTAATGTTTCAAAATATATGAAGCACCTGAATTTCGGAAAGGGGAAAATCTAACTCTAAAAAGGTTTAATTAGTAAACCCAACTCATATACTGGTAAAGATACGGTTAATATAGTATAACCAGGGTGACTATTTCGTCTAGTTAGTGTAGCAACATAACATTGCTTGGCAATTAACACTACACCTCCCGGTGCGGAGCTAGTTTCTTGGTGATGTGCGGTCTTCGCGGCAACCCTGGTACCACACGACTTGAAAGTATGGGTCTATGCTTTACTTGCTGCATACATACACAGTTTCACTCACGCACACAGACGTGGTGCGAACACATTTCACACATTTCTCATTTATCTGTGTGTGTGTTCTGGACCATTCTAATGCCAGTGGCATTTATTTATGACAGCCCTTGAGAGATTATGCCTATTTTGTAACCATATCTATCCAACTCCTAAAGATATCGCCTGAGAGAACACGAATGGTAGAAGGATTATTAATGTATAGGCAACTTAGTACGTACATTAATCTTGTCCCACGTAGAATAGAAAGAGTGTAGGTCCCTATACCGGCTCACCATGAGCTTAAAAAATATATTAGATAATGTCTGGATGAAATAGGTCAAGGAATGAAGAGGCTGAAGACCCTGGAAAAAGGAATGTTTTAGGCGTATAGTCATGGCGATCGTGATGTGTACTGTACTGGTTGTACTACACAATCCTTTATTCTTTGTTGGTTGAAGAATCCTTGATTCTGTACTGGTTACATTATCCTTTATTCTGTTTTGGTTACGGAATCCTTGTAACGGTTACAAAATCCCTTTTTCTTTGTTGGTTACAGAAACCTTGTAACGGTTACACAATCCTTTATTCTTTGTTGGTTGCAGAATACTTTATTCTGTATTGCTTACATAATCCTTTTTCCTGTATTGGTTTCAAAATCCTTTATTCTGTATTGGTTTCAGAATCCCATATTCTGTTATGGTTGCAGAATTCTTTATTCTTTATTGGTTTCAGACGACTTGTAATGGTTACAGAATCCTTTGTTCTGTATTGGTAACAAAACTCTATTCTGTAATTAGTTAGAATCCTTTACTCTGTATTGGTTACAAAATCCTTTATTCTGTTTTGGTTACAGAATCCTTTATTCTGTATTGGTTACAGAATCCTGTATTTTGTATTGGTTACAGAATCCTTTATTCTGTATTGGTTACATAATCCTTTATTTTGTAGTGGTTACAGAATCCTCTATTGGTTACAGAATCCTTTATTTTGTAGTGATTACAGAATCCTCTATTGATTACAGAATCCTTTATGTTGCATTGGTTACAGAATACTGTACTCTGTATTGGCTACAGAATCCTATATTTTGTGTTGGTCACAGAATCCTTTACTGTGTGTTAGCTACAGAATCCCTTACTCTCTATTGGTTGCAGAATCTACGGAAAGAACTTTGGTGCATACCAAGTTGTTGTGTTGCAAATCAGAGACAAAATTTGTAGTTATTATTTTATTATTGGTGGTGGTGGTGGTGGTTAGCTTTACAGAGGAAAATAGATTTTTGTTCTTCGCTGACGATGTTTCACAGTACATTTTTGAAAACATACAAATGCTGTCTTATCGCTTGTCAATTTTTTTCTAGTCTAATATAAGGAAACAGACGAAGAAAAAAAATGAACTTTTTTTAATGGACACAACAAACTCTTAAATATCTCAATCGACACTCAGGTCATGGGTCCTCAGTAAATGTTAGGGTCAGGTATATGTCCGCAGCGTACACTATTCCCACGATGATGGAGAATACGCCACATGCAGTTGCCGTGCCGCTGCCGGGCAATTTGACGAAAATCACGATTGCACCGATGATCAAGAACAAGGTGGACAGGCCATACAGTAACACCTCCTGTGGGGGAGATAAAAAAAAAAGAATTTGATATTACTCATCGAAGGTCAAGAACAGTTGATCGAAAGGTCCTCCCTGATAGGCCTAATTCCCTCATTGGACGAGTGGGTTGTGTGCTAATTATCGACGTGGCAGCCCGAGTTCGCTTCCCGCTCAGCCAACGCGGAACCAGAGGAATTTATTTCTGGTGATTAGAAATTTGTCTCGCGATATAATGTGGTTCGGATCCCACAATAAGCTGTAGGTCCCGTTGCTGAGTAACCAGGTAGGTATATGTATGTGCTCCTGAATAAATTTGTTTGCCAATTTGTGAGTATGTGTGTGTGTTTTTTTTTTTTATCAAGTTTCAAAGGTCAATATACCTATCTGTATCCTATAAAAAAACTAACCTCTGGAGCGATTTGAAAAGTTTTAAGTTAACAATGATATGTAGTTAAACTATACTTTTCCCTTACTCGGGGAGTAAGCCTACAAACTACTTTGTTGTTCTTCTTGGGGGGTGAGGGGTGGCTCATAAGAATGAAAATGTAAAAATAAAAAATTTTCATGTTGAACAATACAGAAAAAATTATATCAAACAAAATATAGCCCATTTATTTTAATTTTCGTCGTTGAAACAAGGCTCTACTTGACCGTAGATTTCAGCTCGCACCCCGAGTAAGCTGGAGGATTGATCACGCCTTGTTACTTACTGCAACTCTGCTGGGCCCAAGGACTATGTTTTGTGCTGCCATAGCTAATGTGGCGTATATGGCTGTCATGATGGTACCAGTGACGAACTCTTGCCAGCCTTGAAATAATCCGTACCACAACCCCATCGTGATCACAATCAAAATCTGTAAAGTGAATATCATTATTATTATTATTATTATTATTATTATTATTCTAAAGGGTCTACAATAATACAAAGTGTTAAGAGTCCGTGTATAATATATTAAGTCTTTACAGAAAGCTTTCGAACCCTTCCCTGGGTTCATCTTCAGTCCAAATGAACATTTAGTTACACAACATGTACAGAGGTAAATTTAAAAACAAGAGTCGTTGAAGATCGTTGACACCGGCGTTAGCTCGTTAATGGGCCAGGTGATGCAGAAAGAGGGCAGTTAGCTCCAACTAGGTGATTTCCTCTCCCCTATCAATCCTTCTGGCTGCAATTGTGTTGGATCTCCGCAATGGTTGCAATGTTGCAGGAAGTCCTTCATCCGAGGTCGCAGATTGGGCACCGTAACCAGACTCCCCTGGGGCAGCGGTTACCTTGCCTCTCCCAGTCCAGGTAACCGCTGCCCCAGGGGAGTCTGGTTACGGTGCCCAATCTACGACCTCGGATGAAGGACTTCCTGTAAAGGACTTCCTGCAACATTGCAACCATTGCGGAGATCCAACAGAATTGCACCCAGAAGGATTGATAGGGGAGAGGAAATCACCTAGTTGGAGTTCCTCTTTCTGCATCACCTGGCCCATTGACGAGCTAACGACCGGTGTCAACGATCGTCAACGACTCTTGTTTTTAAATTAACCTCTGTACATGTTGTAACTAATTGTTCATTTGGACTGAAGATGAACCCAGGGAAGGGTTCGAAAGCTTTCTGTAAAGTCTTCAAAATTATACACGGACTCTTTACACTTTGCATTATTGTGTACCCTTTAGAACATTATATATAATCTCGCGATAGAGAGTTTTTCCCTATTATTACTATTATTATTATTATTATTATTATTATTATTATTATTATTACTTATATTATTACTATTATTATTATTATTATTATTCAGAAGATGAAGCTCCTTCCATATGGAAAGCAACAAGCCCAATAAAGGTGCCATTGACTTGAAATTCAAACATCCAAAGAATATGACGTTCAATTGAAAGAAGTAACAGAAGGTAATAAGAGAGACAGGAAAAGAACAGTTATTAGAAAAGGAAAAATAAATTGTTCTGAGAAGTTTATAAGGCCCGTAAAAATGCTACGTGAAAGACGTCGAAGTACTCTATATTGTTTTGTCGTGTTGTACTACAAGTATGACGGAATGGTTGCTTTATAACGTACATTGAACTCGTAGAAATATGAACTCCTCGGTTGCTTTGATAATCAACAATTTTATCTTTTGCCATGAAATCTTTGATACCCTTATCTATAAGACTTGCTTTGGCTTATCTATGCGTCACATCCGATGTGCAGCGTAATACTAAACGTGGTGAAAGTTGAATGGGATGCCGTGTTTAGTACTATAGTAGATTCACATCATCCGTGCATCTAATGTCTGTAGGCCAGTCCCTTACGACGCTCCTGACTGGCTGTTGATAAGCCAATCACAGGGCTGGAAACTCTCAGTCTCTCGAGAGAGTTCACATAGGCAGGATGTATGTTCCACCTCTCCTGAGGAATTATATACACATTTCTATATTGTGTGGTCGACGGGGCACGAGGGGACACTTGCCCCCCCCCTTAAAATCTTGGAAAAAATGCAATTATCTATATATCACATTCATTACATTTAGCTACATCGCTTTGTTTTCCTTCCATTTTACAATATAGTCTTTTAGTTTAAGTAAATTAAAGGTATCAATATGTATTGTATAATATTTGTATACAGTATATAACTGCGTTGTTCTTTCCAGAAATATTTGAAGTCAGCTGAACAGGATATATGGAACTATTAAAAAAAAAAAAGTCAATGCAACTGTATTTTTTCTTTATCGCATCCTGTTTCACTTAAATTATTGGCATCGCAGTTCCATTGCATATAATATATGTATATATATATAATATATATATATATATATATATATATATATATATATATATATATCCATTGAGATTCCTCCATGTTTAGTACTAACGCCTCCGAGGTGACGCTTAGATATGCCAAAGAGAGCACCGTTCGTCAGTCACTCTTCTAGAGGAAAATGTCGCAAGAAAATATATAATTCAGCAGTATAGAATTACTTTGTCCTTCAAGATTGGATTGGCAACCGAAGAGCAGTGTTGTAGGTTTAGGCAAGCAAAAGTATGTGTGTGAATCATATTGCTACGTAACTTCAATAAAGGATTTGAGAATGGAGAGATAAAAGCTGTATATGTGGTGTGCATGGGACTAGAGAAAGATTATTTTCGATTAATATTCTTATTCTTAAGGGACAAGTCGTCCATATTGTAATTTGGCAAAGAAGCTTTAAAAAATGATTATGATAAGTGTCATAAGGCCCAAAATAAATGGAGGTAAATTAGATCAACATTAAATGTGTGGAAATCTCACAGTTTACTGAAAGAAGTCAAACTAGGTCTAGCAATGTTCCGCGGCTGTCTGAAATAGCATTACGGTCTATGTTGAAGAATAAAATGACCTCTAGAGCCGGGCAGTGTGATTTGTGTGACCTCAGTAGAATATGATTGGGGATTCTACAAGTATATTAGGAGCGGAGAAGTTATATGTTCGTTACGATGCTGGCAATGCATAGAATCGGTGGATGGGTTCAGTAGAGTATACACATTTCAGCCTATAAAGCTAAAAAAAGCGTTGCATTACGTCATCATTTAAGGCTTTATTACAGCTCCAGTGAAAATGTATGAAACACATTCTAATTGTTCTTATGGTGTTTTGGTCTAAATACTATTAATTACAGTTTTGTAACCAGCAAGGGTATACCTAAAGGGAATTTCAGTGCGTTCAGGAAAAAAAAAAGAAAAAGTAAAAAATACAGGGTGTCCATAAAGTCCCAGTACCATTACAAGTATTTATCGCTTAGAATAGTACTGGGACTTTATGGACACCATGTACTAGGAACTAGAAAAGTTGATAGGTCATTAATGTGTCTCTCACAAAAACTGACAAAATTGTCAACATGTGACCATTGGCTATATTTTAACATATGTTTACTGACGTTTTGGCAAGCGGATAGACCTATAGATAACTGCGTCTTTTGCGAAATGAGAGTTGGAAAGTGTCGATGCAGTTTGGATCAACTTGAATTTTTGGTGCTGTTGGGTCAACGAAGACGTGAAAATAGTTTTTTAAGTTTGTTGAGAAGTGTAGAATCGCAAAGTCTAAATGGTTTTAGAAGGTGTAACAGTAGGAAAAGCTCGCGGTTGTACCGTGAAACAATTGTCAGGAGAGGGCGGAAAGCAAGATGGAAGAAAGAAAATATGAAGAGAGGTAGTACTACAGCACTATTCCTCTTTCTCTAAACGGGAGGAAGAACGCGCTTAGATATACAAAAATTCAGATGAAAGAACTTACTATCTCTGCAATTTTGACGATTCCTCTGACAGACGTCACGTAAACCATGCCACCTTCTGCCATCGTGCTCGTACTAGTTTGGCTAGACCTATGCCGAAAAAAAAGGATTATTTCCTAGGCCTTGGTTGACGCTACGTGCGCACGTGCAAGGGTTCAAACGCACAGTTAACTAGAGCACGAGAGAGCAAACGACAGGTAACTATTGTGGAGACTAATATCCAACAGAACAATGGGTTCTTATAGACTCTACTGTGGTCCGTTTGATAACAACGCTCTTATCTTGGCTGCTGATAAGGTTCTCTCCGGCTTGTGTGGCTGATAAAAAAGTGAATAAATCGGGCTTATTGGATGTAATTTTCCCATGATCATTCATCGAAGCGTTGCATTAATAACTTTGCACAGTTTTTTTAATGCATGCATAGTTTTACACACACACACATTTGCATACTTTCGTAGTCTCTACTTGTACTTTTTTCACTGTAACTCCAATCCTTCTTGTGACAAATCGGTACTTCCAGTAATTCCTGTAACAAAAATGATAAAACTTCATGTGATTCATGTAGTACTAGTAGTTCTTGTGTTCCTTTAACATTGTATTTTTTTTTACACTACTCTACGACCTGGACCAAAGTCCAAGTGTGAATGCATCATCGCTTTGGGTTTAATCTACTGGTGCTTACAAGTACTTATTTTAGTATTATTTTTATGTTATCTTCAGTTAATTTTCCTTTGTAAAATTATTCATCTTACCATTTAAATTTTTCTCTTAGCAATCATTTTTCTAGTCTATATACAATCTTGACTTGATTGAATGGATATATACCATATATTATATATATATATATATATATATATATATATATATATATATATATATATATATGAATAACTTGATCACGAAGTATATAAAACGTGATGCTATGTATAATTTAAGGTTTTTTGTTTTTTTTTTGCCACGAAGGAAAAAAATGAAAAAGCGAGATAGCCGAGTATTTCGGTCCTATTCGGACCCTTTACTGAGGCACACTGATTTTACAAAGAACACCATAGTCAAAAGAAGGCTTAATATACAAACTGACACTACCAGATTAGCCATAAGGGCGATTTTCACTCTACAGAGAGGAGGAGTCGCCATAGGCTAGCCACACCTTGAAGGATACCCGCCGTAAACAAGTGATTCTCCAGAAACAGTACATATTTTGAAAACAACACGGGAGCATATACAATTTAATATCAAATATCATGAACACAAAATTTTCCCAACAAAAATTATTATTAATGAAAAGACGAAAGAAAATATAAATATATATATCGAGCAAGAGAAAGAGGAGAGAATATCGAACCAGAGGGAGAGAGAATATCGACCAGAGAGAGAAGAGAGAGAGAGAGAGAGAAATAATAACTATATACATGTGGGACTAATTTATTAGTTGTTCATTTATTTTGAGGTCCTTCATAAACATCTTACAAATATATGGGTCCAAATGGTACATTCCCAGACTAAGATTTAGGTTGTTTTATTAGTGATTTGTATAATTGCCGATTCCAGTAAATTTCTTGAAACATAATCATTAGATCTAGCAATTACCGAGGTATCACCCCAATTAATACAATGAGATTTTTCACTCAGATGGATAAACAGTGCATTTGAAGTCTGGGCTGTTCTAACTGAATACATATGCTGCTTAACCCGAACACATAAATTTTTACTAGACTGACCAACGTAAAACGATGGGCAATCCTTACAAGGAATTTTGTAAATGATGTTGTTATTTGTTACGGGACTATTCTTAATTAGCATATCTTTAATGGTATTGTTATAAGAGAACACTACATTAACATTAAACGATTTAAATATTGATTTTATGGTTTCAAATCTTTGTAAAATCAGTGTGTCTCAGTAAAGGGTCCGAATAGGACCGAAAGTACTCGGCTATCTCGCTTTTTCATTTTTTTCCTTCGTGGCAAAAAAAACCTTTATATGTATATATATATATATATATATAATATATAAATATTATATATTTATATATTATGATATATATATATATATATATATATAATATAATATATATATATTAGATATATATATATATTATGATATATATATATTAATATTATTAATAAAATATATTATATAATATAAATATATATATCATATATATATATATATTTATATATATATATATGATATATATTATATATATATATATATAATAATATAATATAAATATATATATTATATATATATAATATATAATATATATATATCATATAATATATATATATGACTGTGGGTAAAAATGTTTCTGTAACAACCGAATTCCATCTAATAATAGGAGCCCATAAAAACACCAAAATGTAGAGAGAAAAGTACTATATTTCAGAGACTGCTGTCTCTCTCTTCAGGTATATGAATGAGAAAAGTTTACAGAAAAGGTGGTATTTATACCAAGAGATCCGTCCATAAGTAAACCAATTTAGGTCACCCCCGCTGATAATCTTCCTTTAATCTTCTTAAGCGTTGGTTGAATGAAAACTTGGTCGACGACATCTGAAACCCACGCGCCTTTTGAGATGTTCATTACCTGCTTCTTTTTTATTAAGGCCGATTCCATCATTTGACTCTTGTACCGGCAGTTGCTGCTATAAATTACACGTGACAAATTCCAGTTTATTCTATGGTTATGTTCATTTATATGGTTGAAAATAGCCGAGTTCTGTTGTCCATACCTAACTGACCGTTTGTGTTGTAAATAAATCTCTGGGGAAGTGATTTACCTGTAAATCCGAAGTGTAAGATTGGTCACAGTCTTGGCAAGGGATCTCATAGACCCCAGAGTCCTTGGGAGATGTCTTTTGTTGGACGTTAATCAGGGATTTGGCTAAGGTGTTTGGGTAGGTAAATGCAAAAGGGTTGGATTTCCCAAGGGTGTGGGTTATTCTCTTAATCGTCTCCAGGTGAGGAATTTTTATTTTATTGTTGGGTGTGTCTCTGGTCTTGTCTTTAGGGGGTCGGTAGAAAATTACGTTTGCTTTTTGAATTGCTTTCTCAATTATATGGTCAGGATACTTTAAAGACAAAAGTTGTTTGCGAATTAGTTCAAATTCTTTTTCCAGGAAATCTGGGGAACAAATTCGTAAGGCTCTTAAGAATAGGTTGCTAGCTACACCTATCTTGATAGTAATGTCGTGATAGCTAAAGTAGTGAATATATGAAAGTGAGAACGTTGGTTTTCTGTATATGGTAAATTTGTATTCTGTCGTGTCTCTGATTATCAAAACATCAAGAAAAGGAATTTTGTTGTCTGTTTCCCATTCAACTTTAAATTTGATGCTGGGCACTAATGCGTTTAATTTTGAGAGGAATTCATTAAAATTACCCCACCTATTATCCCAAAATGTTAGAATATCATCCACGTATCTCATCCACAGCATGTTTTTGGGTTTTATTGCATTTATTACTGTAGTTTCAAAGTATTCCATGTTGCTAGTAGAATGATTCCCCGAATGAAAATACGTTATTAGATGCACATAATTCAACTAACTTTATTATTTTGTCAAGCGCCAATGGGGGATAATTTTTCCCTTAAAAACTGAAGAACGTCCTGTACTGGTACTTTTGTGAATAGGGAGTCTACGTCAAGGCTTAAAAGTTTTATGTTGTGAAGTGGTATATGTGCTTCTCTGAATTTGTGACAAAAATCTTCCGAAAGTTTAATGTGACTGGGAGAAAAAGTGCCTAAAAAAGGAGAAAGGAGGCCAGCTAACCATTTAGAAATTTTGTAATTGAAAGCTCCGGCGCATGAAACAATGGGTCTGAATGGAAGATTGTCTTTGTGAGTTTTTGGGAAGGCCATAAAAGTAGGGTAATTTAGGATTAATTACTTTAAATTTCTCTAATAGTTCAACACTCTTTTTGTCTTGGCCAATTAATCTTACTTTCCGAAAAAATTCTGTGGGAACGTTTTGGAGGGGATTTTTCGTCAGTTTTTCGTAGGTGTTTGTGTCGCTAAGGAGCTGGTTGATTTTGTCGAGGTAGAAGTATTTTCATTCAGGGAATCATTCTACAAGCAAAAATTCGGGTGTAGTATGGGTAGTCCTTTAAGTCCTGTTTTAGCCAATCTGTACATGGAATACTTTGAAACTACAGTAATAAATGCAATATAACCCAAAAACATGCTGTGGATGAGATACGTGGATGATATTCTAACATTTTGGGATAATAGGTGGGGTAATTTTAATGAATTCCTCTCAAAATTAAACGCATTGGTGCCCAGCATCAAATTTAAAGTTGAATGGGAAACAGACAACAAAATTCCTTTTCTTGATGTTTTGATAATCAGAGACACGACAGAATACAAATTTACCATATACAGAAAACCAACGTTCTCACTTTCATATATTCACTACTTTAGCTATCACGACATTACTATCAAGATAGGTGTAGCTAGCAACCTATTCTTAAGAGCCTTACGAATTTGTTCCCCAGATTTCCTGGAAAAAGAATTTGAACTAATTCGCAAACAACTTTTGTCTTTAAAGTATCCTGACCATATAATTGAGAAAGCAATTCAAAAAGCAAACGTAATTTTCTACCGACCCCGTAAAGACAAGACCAGAGACACACCCAACAATAAAATAAAAATTCCTCACCTGGAGACGATTAAGAGAATAATCCACACCCTTGGGAAATCCAACCCTTTTGCATTTACCTACCCAAACACCTTAGCCAAATCCCTGATTAACGTCCAACAAAAGACATCTCCCAAGGACTCTGGGGTCCATGAGATCCCTTGCCAAGACTGTGACCAATCTTACATCGGATTTACAGGTAAATCACTTCCCCAGAGATTAATACAACACAAACGGTCAGTTAGGTATGGACAACAGAACTCGGCTATTTTCAACCATATAAATGAACATAACCATAGAATAAACTGGAATTTGCCACGTGTAATTTATAGCAGCAACTGCTGGTACAAGAGTCAAATGATGGAATCGGCCTTAATAAAAGAGAAGCAGGTAATGAACATCTCAAAAGGCGCGTGGGTTTCAGATGTCGTCGACCAAGTTTTCATTCAACCAACGCTTAAGAAGATTAAAGGAAGATTATCAGCGGGGGTGACCTAAATTGGCTTACTTGTGGACGGATCTCTTGGTATAAATGCCACCTTTTCTGTAAACTTTTCTCATTCATACACCTGAAGAGAGAGACAGCAGTCTCTGAAATATAGTACTTTTCTCTCTACATTTGGTGTTTTTATGGGCTCCTTTTATTAGATATATATATATATATATATATATATATATATATATATATATATATATATATATATATATATATATATATATATATATATATATATATATATATATATATATATATACCAAACATTGTCACATTTTAAAAACATCCTTCGGTAATCCAAAAAAATACAAATATCCGTAAATCACAGTAAATTATTTATTCTATGTTTGAATCATCACATCACCGATAACTTTGAAAAAAATAAGAAAAACAGAAAATGGGAATTTGAAATTCACGCAAGAACAATATTTCAATTGCTTGTATCGAAATTGGTTTTGGTATTTAAAAAAAACAATAAATACCGATAAAGTAGATAATAGTTATCATCACCTGTTTGTAGAACCCGGGAAATATCAAATACAGATCAAATATGTCTGTATATAGTGGCTCTCTGACTGCTCATAATGCAAATGGCCGTCACATTTTCTCGTTACATAATTCGTTTGCGTATCCATCTCTCCATTCGTATGGTAGCTCTCACGTCCATCCATTTTGAATAATATTAATTGAAGCATTAGTTTCCATATTAACGATGGAAAATCGTATGCAAACGAACGCGCAATCAGCCGCCCGATTTGAAATCTCGCGCCCAAGGGCTCCAGGCCCGCCGCCATCTTTGCGAAACAAAAGTAGAAGAACTTGATCGGTGTCGTTGATAATCTCGTCGGTTTATTTCCCCGGAAAATTCCAAGGATCTTTCGCTTTCGTTATTAGTAAGTAATGAGGTTAATATTACCACGATTTCCTCCCCGTGGGGGTTTCTTTGGGGGGAAACCGCGAAGAATCTCCATTCCTTCGCTCTGGAGAGAATCACTACAAAATGGTGCTTTGTTTTCCACCTTCGGTACCTTTTTGGGAGATTATGATGCCAACGTGAATTTCGTTTAATGTCTCGTAACTCCGCTCGTTATTTCTCCTTCTCTTGTTATTTTAAGCTGGAATATTGAGATGGTTATGGAAATACGCTTTATAAACTGAATATGTTGTGTGTTGCCAGGGTTAGCCTTTACTATGCATTACGTAGCCTAGACTTATAGACCTGCTATGGTAGCTTGGGTCGTTTCCTACCCTAAAGTTTTATCGTTATAATTATTATATTATTTAACAATGATTATTTTCTGTAAATAAACCTATAGGTTTGTATTTATATACTTTTACTAGGGAAACCTATATATTTCGTACGTAAATAGGCTATCCTAAATAGCAAAGGGAACGTAGGCTACCCACTAGGTTTTATTTTTAAAAAATTCGAGATTATAATTGTAAATAATTTATTGCCCTGTTATCAGGTAAACGTTCAAAATTACCATTTGATCTAGATTATGCTCATATATTCTAGCAGCTTAGGTTAGTATTTGGGCCATAGGGAGGATAATGCCATCAGTGCACCTCGTATGGTGCACTGTGGGCATTACTACTTAACAGTTCTTTGCAGTGTTCCGTCAGCCTCTAGCTACATCCCCTTTCATTCCTTTTACTGTAGGTACCTCTTTTCATATTTCTTTTTTCCACCCTCTCCTAACAATTGTTTCGTAGTGCAACTACAACGTTTTCCTCCTGTTACGCCTTTAATTAAAACCTTTACTCTCAATTTTCTCCCAGTGCTGAATGGCCTCATTGGTTCCAGTGCTTGGCATTTGGCCCAGGTCTTATATTCCTCTCCATTCCATTCATTCTGTTCCAAACCGATTTTGACTTGGCGATTTTACGCGTTTTCAGCAAACGTTAAAAGATTCTTGGTTAGCCTAATCCAAGGTATTTCCTTCGAGATAGGGATTTTCTACGGCATTCTGGTTACTAATTGAGAATGTAATGGGTTTTTTTATGGTTAACTGTAATTAACCCTGTAATTTAAAAGCAATTGTAAAATTTTAATGTAAAGAGTTTGCATTATAGTAATACTGTTTAGGCTATGTCGTTACTTAGTCTAGGGATCGAGGACATGGCTAATAGCCTAGCATATGATCACAAGCTTGATTAAAGAGTAGGTCACTGTGTATCAATTTGAAATGGAGTTCCCTCGACCACCTACGCGATAGGCTAGCTTCTAACTTGAGAAACAACTTTAGCAATATAGGTATGTGTTTACCTTATCCTTCTAGGCCTGTCTAACCGTTTTGAGTAACCATAGTGGAAAACCAGGTTTTAGGGGTTGGCAAAAGCCATAATTAATTTAATTGCAGCAACTAAATTGGCAAAAAATATCTTACAAGTGAAAATACTCGGTTTATGTACGTAATCAGTAAAGAGCCCTCAAAATTGAAAAATATTTAGTTACCTGTTCATTCAATTTGTCATCATCCCTACTGCAATGCCTGAATCAAGGGTGCAGTTGCATTGATGCATCTTCAACTTAAAATTGAAAGCATCTTCCTCTGCTTAAACTTTCGGAGCTTTTGAAGAATAGGGGTCCCAGTTTGGGCCTTTTGAAGAATACAGATCCACGGACACGGCAGTTGGAGCTCAGCGCAACATTACCTCTTGCCAGAACATGCCGTGCTTGCCAAGAATCTTTAAACATGCGGATAAGGCGCGAAGCGCCGTTCCGCCACGCCCTTACTGACAGCACACACAAATCGATCCTCCGCGGATATGTAGTCGCTCCCCTATGAATATAACATTGGTACTAACAATCAAACAAGCAATTGTTTGCTTATCTTTAAGTTTGTTCACTACTGACAGCCAATAATGTTGTTACTTGTTTTCTTTGGCAGTTGTTCTCCACTAAATACCTTTTTAACAATACGGACCCCAGTTTTATCCTTTTGAAGAATAAAGGTCCCAGGTTCGTATGGGGCCGCTATTCTTCAAAAGCTCCTAACTTTCTTCTCCAAATCCCCTTTCACTTAACCATGCCTTCTGATCCTCCATCCATTTTAACTATCTCCAACAGGTTCCTCCTAACCCGACCCACACTCGTCTGTGCCTCATTCCATACCATCTTAAACTCTAGTCTCAACCTATAAGATATGATAAATAAGCATTTTAATTTTTGTCATAGAGCCTTGAATCGTAGTCATTCTTTTACTTTTAATATGTGATTTTTTTTTTTTCTAGATGGCTGAAAAGTGGGATGAAAGTGCAAACGACTCTCCAGAGGTCGTATACGAAGGGTTTTCCCCGCCTGCGACACATTCACAGGGAATGATCTCGGCAGGTAGCTCCTTTGTTGTAACGACTGATGGCAATGCAGGAAATCAGGTTGCAGGTTCTACGAATTATATGTCTGCTCAGCCAGTTATGGAAAACCAGGTACATTGTTGTGAAGTCTAGTATGATATATTTTACCAGGTATAAAAGTGTTTGTAATATTTGTTGAATGTTTCTTCAGTCTAAGATTGTAGTCTTGAGAGTACATATCTTTACATTTTTTTATGGATAGGTGCATGCAGGTTCTGTGGTTTAGGCTTGAATGTAACAGTATTATAGCTAATTAAAGGTAGTATGTACTGGTCATTTTTGTTTTCATGATAAAACTAGGCATATGTTTTCAAATACATAAACTAGCTGCACTGATTACAAAAATCGCTGTTAACTGAAACTCAATTTTATGCCGTTAGACAAGCGCCATAAAACCAGATCACCATTAACTAAGTCTGCCGATAACCAGGGACTGGGTGTTTATATATCATTTTCTTACCCTGTTTTGTTTTATAGAGTGAAGCTCCACATCATGAAGAAATTGACAGAGCTCGTTTGTGCTTCGTTTGTTGTAACCCTGTATCAGACAAAAATTATGAAAGCATTAAGACATCCATGAATCATTCTCATGCACCACTGCTGGTACTTCTTACTGATGTCCTAGGATATAAGCTGGAAGATGGGAGGTTACATTCGCAGGTGAGAGATGGATTAAGATAGTTCTCCATAGATGATGATGGTATTCAGCTACATAAGTATAATTTTATACGTATATAGAAAGTTTGTAATATTTCATCATGGTCATGAGTTTTTTTATAGCATAGTACCTTACGTATTGATAAAACTGCTTTATCAAAATGTTTTTTGTTTTCATCATAAGTATATAGTACACATGTAGACAGTACTATAGTAAAACTTATACTTTTCAGGTTGTATGTAAAGCCTGCTACCACTTACTGGATATAATTGATGAGCTCCAGCAGACGCTAACGGAATCCAAGACTGATGTCAGAACAAAGTTCTTGGAGACAGTACAAAAGCTCAAATTAAAATACCCAAGGACCGATAAGGTACGATAGTGGTTGAAGAATGTAACTGTCGTTGTATGAGACTTTCAGATTTTATTGTATGTGTGAAAACTGTTTGAACAAGAAAAATTTTTTTATTTTTAGTGTGATCATATAAAAATATGAAGCATTGCTGTACAGTGCCATTACATCATTATTTTTGTAAGAAGAAAGCTTTTTCAGATTAATAAAGATAGAGAAGGTCAAAGGGAGGAGTTGTGTTAAACCTCCTTATCCTGGCAGTGGTATTTGATTATTTTGTCTAACATGTACTTTTTTTGTGTGTGTATTATCTCATTTCCACCAAAAAAGTATACAAGCCTTCGTCTCATTTAGTTCATTTCTTGAAGCTTGGTAACAAGGTACATTCATTAGCTATGCATAAAGGTTTATCATCTGTCAGTGTGTTTGCAATACGTAGTTACTTTGTCATTGCAAAGATGTGTGTGAAGGGAATTTATCTGATTTTTGTTACTATTGGAAAAAAAAATCTTTGTTGGGTATTGGTAGGGGACATTGTTTTTGTAGCAATGATTGCAGATCACTACTTTTTCTTCTGCTATGGGTGTTCTTTTCTCATGTAGATGAAAGCAATAACTTCATATTATTTTTTATTTTCACCGCTTGTTTAGAAACAACTTCAAACTATCTCTTTAAGAATAGACATCAGACCTGGTGGTTTGGTTAAAATGATATGATTCATAGTAATAATAACAGTCTGTTGCTTGAGTCTACCACAGGAGAAATTAGACTTATTTTTTCCTGGGCAGTCAGGATGTTTTTTTTTCTACCTGTTATTTTTTTCTTGTAATATATAAATCTTTACGAAATACAATTATCTCTCATCAGATGCTCAAGCCCCGTTGCCTACGATGCATACAGATGTCACAGTCATCTGCACGCAAAAGAGGGCGAGGAGGAAGAGGTTGGAAGGGAAGATCTGATGAAAATATGAGAGGAAAGGGTAGAGGCAACAGGGGTCGAGGCAGAGGGCGAAGTCTTTCTAACGATGGCAGTGATAATGATGGAGAGGTGAGTTGTTTTTTTTACCACTTGCATTTCTCACCCTTTTAGTTCTTAGACCACAAACACCAGGGTAATAGTTCATCCAAATTGCCAACTTCAGTTTTTTTAAATTTTTTATTTATCATCAGTCCTTTGCTTCTATAAAGGAGATTGGGTCAATACTAATCCTATTGTGAACCCATTAATCAAGACTATCCGCACTCCATGCAAAACAGACCTAGCCACTTCTTTTTGAAAGTGCTGCTGTGCTCCCCTAGACTAATGTTGCATTTTTTCAGTTTGTGCTGTGCCATTCATTCGCTTTTTATTTCATCATTCATTCAGTTTTTATCATCTTGACAAGTGATGTCCAGTGTTGAATTTGTTTTATTATTTTAACTACTTACATTTTTGACCAATGACTTCATGTCACCTTGGTGTTCCTGAAAAACATAAAACTTTTCTCATCTCTTGCAACTTGACTGCCATGTCATAAGTCTTATGATGAAACTTCGAATTGGGTCGATTAGTGAACCAACATTACTGAATGCAGTCAATTCCCGCCTATTCGTGGTTCGGGTTCGCGAACTCGCCTGTTCGCGAGTTTTTCTGTGGAACATGTACGTATACCCATTATTTGCGGAAAATTAGCCTATTCGCAGTATTTTTATTGAGAAATATTCACTAATTACTGCGTTTTTTGTGATAAAACTATGAAACTACTCAGATACGTATAAGCATTTTTCGAGGTTATTTTTGGTGTGTGAACTATCAGAATAGGCAGTTATAAGCATTTTTAGCTGTTCACAGGGGATTGTGTTATACAGTATTCCAAAATTAAAGTACCATATTTTATTGTATATAACTTTGTCAAAATTTTATCATCATATCTTTATTATCATTATTTGAAAAGAGAATCGTATTTTATCAGTCATTTTTAATGTTAGAGATCTCATAAGTACTTTAAGGTACGGTATATTGACTAACATCAAATGATATAGCCCTGTTATTTAATTATGCTATATTTTAGTCTGTCGTTAACATGAGTAATATTTTTAAAATTTTGATTCATAAAAGTATAGATACAGATTGGCAATATGGGACTATAATTAGCACCCAAAGATATGCATCTTTTATGTTTTACATTTTGTTATTTAGTTTAATACAAAACTTTGATATAGTCTCCAAGTTACTTTACGAATATCTTCTTATGATTAATATATGTATCTGTCAGCATAACATGATATTGTGGTAATACTACTGCTGATTACATCAGTTGTATATTTTTAGTAATATATTTAAAGTTATATAAAAGTTATTTATCAAATTGCACAATCATTCATTTTCAAACTGATAACTTTTTATTCTTTTGTTTTATATTCAGTACCTATTTTCCTGTGTATGTATGTTGTGTTCAATCATATAAGTTATTATTTCAAGGGTAAATCTAGTACTTCTATACAATTATCTGTATAAGTATTTAAACATGTTTTTAAGGAAGGTAAGAATAAAGAGTTATCAGTACATCATATGTGTAAGTAGACAGAGAAGTATTTTAAATGAAAAAAACTTTAAGATTATACTTAATTATAGATTTTGGAAGGTATGAAATAGAGGATAGCTCCAGAAGCATAGTAAGCATCAAGTGATATGTTAGCAAGTAGCAAAATTGAAAGTGAGCAGTATGTTTGATGCACAATACTTAGGAATGGCTGTGAAAGTAATTCTTGAATTTCAGTGTGAAAGTGAAAAGGGGAAGTGACTTTGCTGGTAGACATCAGCAGAATATAAAGTAGATTTGCATTACAGTATTTGTTATTATTTACAAATAATGAGGCCCATTTATTTTCAGGGCCAAGGAGTTTGCGAAGGAGAGATATGCAAAGATGTACTACCATCAAAGTCACTACACCAGTCATCGTCACAAGGGGATCTCAAGATATGCGATAAAAGGGGGAACACACTGCCTTTCGCATCAAGAAACGTCCCTTCATTCACAGACTGCTCCTGCAATGACATGGATCCAACAGTGTATGAATGCCTCATGTGTAGAAAAAGTGATACAGAAGTCTTTTATCAATACTGTGAGAGTTGCTTGACCTGTCAAGGTACTTTTGTTCCGTGGGGTGTTGACGTTACCTTGAGATTTGTTGGTGAACAGTGCTCTATCACTCAGATAAACGCTCGAAGTTATTTTGAGGAAGATTTGTTTTGTGTGTTAACCAAAGGATTGAAGTTACTGAGCCCTTCAAGTTATGCTAAAGAGATTGACTACATTAATGACGGTGACAATGAAGGGAAAATTAAAAGGAAAATTGTTTCAGATGATAGTGGGAAAAAAAGTCTACTCAAGAAGAGTAAACCCAAAATAGATGTTGATAATGAAGATAATGCAGAGACAAAAGAAAAGGAGAAATCTGATGATGAAAATACAGAGAACATAAAACCGAAATCTAAAGATAAAGACAATGCAGTTGATGAAAGTGAGGAGGACGGAGACCACCAGACAGTTGAAAAATCAAATGTGGAGAGCAGTGAGGGAGAGGAAGAGAATGAAGTTCATACTTCACCTGGTCATCATGGTGCCAGTAAATCAAAGTTCCCTGATATTGATTTAAAATTGTACCAGCCAATTATCAAAATTCAGGAAAGTAGGAAAGTGAGGGAGAAACAGTCAAAGAGGAAGACAAAGCACCAGCGAAGAACTCTTGCAGATGAGTTTGAGAGTATTTTGACTAGACCTACATTAGGCAAACGTCAAATAAAGCCCACAGAGAAAGTGAGGTGGTTGGCTGAACAGTGTAATAGAAAAAGTGAAGTGCATCCTACAGATGAGGATAGAGGTCGAAGTAAAGGGCCTACACTAGTAAAGATAAAGTCCGAAAAGGAAAAACCTGAAGAGTTAGTATCTAAGCCTGAAGGTACTGAAGTGTCACCAGGAAAGCGCAAAAGAAAGCCGACAGAAAAAGCTCAGGATGCGACAGATAATCCGAAAGTTGATAAAGTAGAAGGAAGTCTAAAGAATAAAGAAACCAAGAAGTATGAGAAAACTAAATTAACTGAAGAAGAGTTACATGATAGTGATGCTGACCCAGAATATGTGCCAGAGGCTAATGCGGAGGAAAGCGGTGATTCTGAGGCTGAGGTCATTGTCAAGATAAAAAAGGAAATTGTTGATGACGAGCAAGGTTCAGAAGATTCATCAATGCTTCAGGAAGACTTTGCTGAATTTCCTCAGGAAGATGAAGATTCTAAGAGTGCTTTATTAAAAAGATTGAGCGAGATGCCTGTTCCCAGAAAACGTGGAAGGCCTCCGGGTAAAAGACGCAAGAAACGATCATATATTAAGTCTGAGTTGTTGTGGGATGACTTTGAAGATGATCAGCTGATTGTCAAAACAGACGATGGCAGAGAAATAGACTTGAGCAGGCTCTCTTTAAAAAATTTGCAGGATGGAGATCAGTTGTACAAATGTCCTGTTTGTGGGAAAGAATACAAGTCTCAAGGAGGTATGCAGTACCACTTGGCTACTCATACATCGTCTGCCAGGTTTTCTTGTAGCTTGTGCTCATACAAAACAATTAGGCATGGAGATCTGAAGAAGCATTACGTCATTCACACAGGAATAAAACCGTATAAATGTGAAGTTTGCCATCAGGAGTTTTCAACAAGTAGTTCATATAAAAGACACTTACGAATACACAGTGGAGAGAAGCCTTACAAGTGTGAAGTTTGTGGCAAAGACTTTAGAAACATTACCACACGCAAGCAGCATATGACACTGCACACTGGTATTAAAAACTTTGTCTGTGAAGTTTGTGGAAAAAGCTTTGCTCTAAAGCATCACTATACATCTCATAGTAAACGGCATACAGGGGTGATGCCCTTTAAATGCATATATTGTGATAGTGCCTTCAAAACTCACAATGCTCTAAAGACGCATCGTAAAAAGGACCACCCTGTCGAGGAAGCCGAAAGGATTCAACAGAACAGATTACGAAGGAAGAGTCCCATAAAAGAGGAAAAGATTAAAGTGGAGGCAGACCTGAGTCCAGATCACCAGGTTTTCCAGGCTCCTGGGGATGTTTTGGAACAGGCAATGGCTGCAACTGTGGAAACTGTGGACGGGGTTCATTACGAGTATGTTGATGTTGCTGACCCGTCCATCCCACTTGTGTCAAAGATGATCAAAGAGAACTGGAATGGCAGAGACTCTGTGGTTTTAACAATAACGCACATTGAAGAGGATGAGTATAATGAGATTGATGATGAATAAAAAGTCTGTTTGAACTTCTTCATTTATTATTTGAGAATTTGATAGTACCTCACATTAATGGATGCTTTGTTGATTTGCATTATACATACATTGCAAACACCTATCATCAGAGAGTTTTAGCTATGTATTACCCTTAAGTGACTGATTAATAATTATATACTCAAGCTGTTTTAAACTACCATCAACATTTATATGAACAAGGAACGTAAGTTTTTTTTTTTTTTCATTTAAAATTAAAATGAATTAGATAGGTTAATTTCATTTGTTGGGTATTATTAAACTTAATTTCAGACTTCATTCACACACATTTTGGTTAGAGCCAAAATAACTACTTTGCTGTGGGGATTTAATTTGTCAAGCATTATTACATCTGAGGCTGAAAGGGGGTATTTACGTACTATTTACATTCACCAAATCTGTGTGCGTATTGCAGTGGCCATGACCGTTTTATAACATCTCAATTCCAATAATTGTTTTTGAGTAATTTCAACTGAAAGCTTTCAAATCTGGAAAAAAAAATGAATAAAGAGTCTTTTCATGTGATGGGATTTAATCCTGCACTGATTAGTTCATTTTAGATAGAGTAACCAAACTACTGGCAACCGATTAAAGCCCCGATGTCTATGCTAACCCAGTTTGCCAGCAAAAAGGATAATAATGTGTTTCAGCTCATATATGAATTTTTGTTGAATTCAGATTGATTTTTGCAAGAACAAAAATAGCCCATCTCACCATGGTAACATAATTCCTTTGAGCCCCACTAGTATACCGCTGTGACTTAGTAACCTCATAATCTGCCAATACTTTAGATACAATTTCCTTGATATCCAAAAAGAAGTGGATGAAGAATTCCTTCATAAGTTAAAGCAAATTGTGGCAGGTATGGGTGCAAATGGGCAGAGAGAAATTCTTATCTCACGGTGCAGTGTACTAGCTGTGACTTCCATCCGCTAATCAAGGAAAGTGCACCAAAATATTTATATACTAGAAGAGATTTACAACAAAGCATAGTAGGGATATATGTACAAAGGAAAAAGTAAAGAATATGTATTGTTCTAGGATGGAAATTTTGAAACAATCATCAAAGGAATAGATATTGCAACCCTTCATGAAATTTTTATAATTAATAATCAATATGTACTTGAATTTGGAAAATGACCTGGTTTTCAGTTATGCTTCTTAATTTTGAAAGTTGGTTTCCCTTTGCCATGAAAGACTATATTTATGCATTAATGGTTTCAGATTATCACTAAGTTTGTTTATATTAGCTTTATCTAAGGAACCTCCCATGAAGAACTTGCAAATGTGTATAGCACTGAAAATTACAATGTTCACCAGCAAAGAAATAATTTGATGATATTTTAATACAAAGAAAACATAGTTTTGTGGTGAGATGTAATACTAGACTGATTGTTTCTTCAAATTCTTAGAGAGAATACTCTTCCATGAATGATAACCAACAATTGTACTACTTGGATTTACCAAAGAAATGAATGTCACCCAGTCACTGAAAGCTGGATATGTACTAAAGAATATCAAAAAGATTTGTTGAAAAGAATCGTTAGTGTCGGATATCCAGTTGTTTGTAAAGATAAGACTATTCAGTTTTCATTCCTTCACCATGTTCAGTTTTAATACTAAACTTTTTGGAATACAGTCTGCCACTGAAATTATATACAGTTTTGTACTTAGAGAAATTTATTTTAAGTGAATCAAGAAGCACATTGGAAGTTATATGTTTTAAGAAGAACTGGTTTGTAAGATTAATTTTTATATTATCTGCACCTTCAAGGAATAACCAGGTTCCTAAGAACAGTGTCTTATTGGCTAATACTAGCCCTTCAGAGATCCTGTGGTAATGTGATAGAGAGTAAAGCAGAAGGGATAAATGTGAACCTTAAGGAAGAATTTTTTTACTTGTCATATCTTGCCTCTTCATGAATCATCATTACCTTGTAGTCTTGGCATTCTCCAGAGATATAGACTTTCTGATATGCTTGTAAGTTTACTCCTTATACTACAATCAAACCTGTTGGCTTCCAGAGCCTTGTTTTTGGACTCATTCCATTACCCAGATGCTTTCTTGGATCTTATTGGCAATGCAAACAATAGCATTCCGCATCTTGACTTCCTGACAATAATGATTCAGGTGTAAATGTGATAAAACGTTATATCACAATAACAAAAGTTGTCCATACAAACCCATCAATAAGATGCGGAATTTCATGAATTTTGCTGTTTTACTGTTTGTCTTCTGTCTGACAGACAAAGGACAAGTTCACGCAAAAAATCTGGGACATGAGTATTATATACATAAATATAATTTATGAAAAAAAAATTTAAAAAAAAAAATCTTTTAGTCTATTGGCTTAGGCACTGAAGGGGAGATATCCACTCACAAATCATTACTATTATATCTTTGTTAATTTTACCAATTGCTTCAGGAAAGTTTTACTTCCTTTTTATTATTTTTTTTATTTTTCAACTTCCAGCCTAGTCAGACTGACATGTAAGTTATTTAGTAGTATTGACAAACTGATCATGCATCTTAGGATATACACTAGAAATACCAGATACCAAAGATGATTGATTCTTTTGTTTTTCTCTGTTTAAATGAAGCAAATTATGATGAAATTTAATGCCTTCTATGAAAGATTTCTCTTTTACAGATTTTCAATTACTAACATTAACAATCCCTTAATGTCATTAAACGTTAGCAAAAAGTCTTACGTCAGTTGTCTCTTTAATGGGTTAGACTAACCACTTCATTCCCCTCCTCTTCATTTGCCAAAACTATCTTGGTCTGTTTTTCAGCCTCTTGATCCAATATTGCTCACTACATTTATCAAATGACCTTCCACAAATTTCAGAATTTTGTAGTCACATCTGCGTTACATCTCAGGAATTTAGAAATTAATAGAGATTTTATTTTAACATTGACATTATTTTAGCATGCTCTTTTAATTTAATGCAAGAAGTAGTTTTAAATTCTTATACAATAAGCTTTGTTAACCGTATTTCCAATTTCTTGATTATTTTTAATAATAAGTCACTCATCCACACCCCCAGGCTGCTTGAATTATGCATGTCTGTTAGTAGTGGCATTTTTTGTAATCTATTATACTTATTTGTGTTCATTCTTTAAGGAGCATATCCTAAAACCATGCAAAATTACTTATGGTAATGACAAACTTAGGGTTGTGAACTTTCTAGATGTGTTATATTGCAAATTTTTTTTATTATGTGCACAATTTAGTAAGGTACTACTGCTTATACTTATTTCTTTATGGGACCATATGGAAATTAGTTGAAGTAAGTTCATGTATTCATCATCAAATTTATGTACAAGACTGAAAAGATTTCATACAGCATCACCTTTGTGAAGAGCAGCAGTGAAGATTATTTTTTCATTGTCAAAAGGGATACAGGCCTTTGAAAGTTTATAATGTTTGGAGGCCTGCATTGTAACTAAAACTGCTCTGTATCTATTAATGAATTTTAATTTGTCATTTTAATGTGGCGTGACATTCTTAGTGATTCATAAATGGCTGAATCAGAAACTGAAGCCTGTACAGCATGTTTTTTTTTTTTTTTTTTTTGGTTTTAGACTTTCTCTATGCCATTATTTACTTATGCTTAGATGAACATTAAGTTCTGCTTCATTGAAGTCAAGAAGATATATTTATTACAGAATTTATATATGTAAAGATTTATTAAAGAATGTTTAAACTAGTGATGCTCCATATGATTTCACCTTGTCTTTTATTTTTTTTTATTTTTATTTTTATGATAACTGCATTTCTTTGGAAGTCACAGTTGACATTGGTTTTCTTGGGCACAGGAGATGTTTTAGGTTTTAATGTTTTTCACTTAGTATGTCTTCAGGGAGTCCTTAGGTGAAGAAAAGGTTTACTAGCTGGATTATGCTCTTTTGCTGTTCTTTGTTAGGTCAGGACATAATTAGCAATGTTTTGGTTAAATGTCGTGGTGTGTAGTACCAGAGAAACTTGGAGTGCTTTAGACCATTTTGATAATAGACCTCCAGCTTATGTATATTCTTGCTATCCAGTAGTTGAGGCTAATCTCATGGATTGCTTTTGTTACTTAGCATATGGAATTATCCATAATTCTAACAATGTGGTTTTTTAGATTTTTATTTAAAAAGTAGTCTGGTCATCATTGCTTTGTGTAAGAGCTTTTTATATTTTTGAGACGTGTTAGTGAATTTTGCTCATTCACACCCATCTCTCCCCTCTTTTTCATTTGCTTCTTTTAATCTTACCAAAGCTGCTAAAGTTTTTCTAACCTTTTAGAGTTAATGATGTGCTTCTCCTCTGCCTCCAAAACTCTTAAACCTGGACAGATTTCTTGCGCTTCTTAATCTTCCTCCTGACTAAGTCCAGTAGTACACAGTAAAGTTTTTGAATACAAGAAAATTCCTAATCAGATTCATAGAAATTTTAGTTCCTTTCTTCATAATTGGCTATCCTATTTGTGGTTGTGGGCATACTATAAACTACAGAAGTTTACCCATAATCTCTGTGAGGTTGGAACATTTCATTGCTCTTTTATGTACAGTATGTATTCCATTGCCTAAGACAGATGGCTATGTTATGGATGGCAAAAGGGAACTCTTGTAGTATAAGTCTGGCTGCCTTTTGCCAGTGCTGCCTTTCCACTTTACTAATTGGGAAGACATTCCAAGAGGTATAATCCCTTGCTGGATCTGACAAGTAAACGATTCATCAGACGTCGTCAAACTCAATTTTTCCCCATTTGAACTGATTACCTTTTCAATCTGATTTACAGTAGGATTTGGTTAGAAATCTAATGATGAACCAGGCAATCAAAGACTACATGTTTTTCTTTTCCATATCTTTGTTTTGAATATATCAATATGTGCAGTGTGTGGAAAAATTTAATCAAATTAAACCCACAGGAATACTCGCTTACCCACTAAATTTTATGCAAAACTTTAGGGACTTAGGTCGTGGGTTTTAATTTATACTTGAGAAAGTCTTGGAATTGTATTGTCCCCAAGATGTGGAAACTCTGCAAAGAGTATGATGCTAGATCCATTCTATAGAAATAATGGATATTGTTTTCTCATGAATCATTTTTAACTACCACCTAATAGTCTGGAATTTTTTGTTTTCCTGAGTCAGTTATATTACTGGTGGAAATCTACTGTTTTTATTATTATTGATAATAGGTTGAACATTCATGTTTTAGTGGTAACATAAAGAAAATATAACAAAAAAAAATATAAACACGAGTTGGACCATATAAACACAAGTTTCACCTTATGGTCCTTTTCCTCTTTATATATTTTTCATAATGTATATACTTATTCTGGAACAAGCCAAAAGGCTGCAAACAATAGAGCAGATTTTCAATATATGTAAGAAGAGAAAAGAAAGGTTGAGTATTCAGTAAAGTCAAAAAGCAAAAATTCTAGTACTGTAATAAGTAAGAAAGTGCCAAGATTTACCACTCAAGCCAGGGATCTGAAAGCTCACCTTGTATACAGTATGTCATGCTGCAGAGACTTAAACACAGCTAAGTGTTAAAGTATAAACCTACGGGAAGTATCATGAGATGAGCCAAGTGATACAACAAGACACAAGTACTCTCATTAACTATGCCAAACAATTTAACCTAAAAGCTATATATAGAGATGAAATGTTTATTGTACTTAAAGCTGCTGCACTTGTGCATACTGACACAATTTGGTAATTAATTTGAAAACAACCAATGATTGTAATCATTGGTATAATCTGTTCTGTATAGTATAATTGAACTCGGTAGCATGACGTAGGTCGAAATGAATTGAAACAAGAAATCATCCAAAATTTTATGCAGAGAGTCTTAAGTGGATAAAATTTTATAACAACCTGCTTATAAATAATACAAACACCACCCTTAGATTTCTGATTCAAATGTTGATTACAAGGCAGCTGTACTTTTGATTACTGTCGTTAGCATTTGTATGGAATACATAACTGACCATAGGTTCTTTACTATTATTAAATTAATATTTAATCATCATCTCCAGTTTATAAACATTCATGCAAGTTGCCGTAAGGAATCAGTACTAATGGTAAGGTTGTAAAAAGTCAAGGTATGAACATAATTTTAAAGTGAATTACAGAAAAGAAAATGTTGAGAGTAAAGATGGACACATTTACCCACTTCATGCATAAAAATATGCTTTTAACACAAGCTACCAACTTAGTTGTGTTTATGTGTGAAGTCATATTGTGCATGGTTACTGTCAGCATTTTTTTTATGTATAGTATTAACTGCATTCTCTTCATAATTTAGTCAAACAGAATTTTGATATGTATTTGAATTTTTCAGGGGGTCATGATCATGGAAGTAGAGCCAGATATAGATGTAGAAGATGAAGCTTCTACTTGTCAGAGATCTGTACCCCAGAAGCCTCCATCACAGCCAGCGCCGAACATTGTTTTTGACACAGATCCGGCGTTTTTCTCTCCTGATGAGAAATTGAAAGTGGGTGTTATTAGAGAAGAAGATGGGACTCAGGTCTTTCTGTGTATGTACTGTCGAATGAGATGTGAGACGGCGCTCTCTTTGAAAATGCACGTCCGTGTGTATCACATGCCTGTGTTGGTGTATGACAATGGGTTGGGAACTGTGGAGACTAGGTATCGTATGGGCATTAAACTTCAGAATACAACATCAACTGAGTTTTCTACGACTGAAAAGCCATTTGCTTGCCTCTTCTGTGAATCGTCATACAAACTTCAGAGTTCCCTGCAGTCGCACTTCAGAGAACATCACAGTCCTCATAAGCCTTTCCAGTGTCTAGAGTGCAAAGAAGGCTTCCGACGACCCATAGAACTATCGAGACATCGATTGTATAGGTGCCCTGTAAGAAAAACTCCCACATTTCCTCCATCTCGAAAGGAGAGGTGAAATAGAATTAATATTTTAAGATAAATTTATCAAATTTCTTTTATCTTCTGTGATATTGCAAAATTTAGAGTAGTGGTTAAAATGACTACAATAATGTACGTACATACTATCATTGCTTTGATAAAGGCTAGTGTTAGATGTTCATAAGTATTTCACACTTTTACATACTTTTTTTTTTCTTCCAGGTACAGAAAGTGACGTGATTTGCCTTCAAGTTAGATTTTTGTTCATATTGTTTTTATAAAAAATACGTTATAAGAAAACAGCTATAGTTTAGTATTCCACTATGCATTTGATTCAACTTCCCAAAAAATAATATTATCTTATGAAGATATTAAAATGTTGAAAATTAAACTTTCTTTTTGATGTACAGCTTGGAATTCTTGTGTCAATTTTTTTTAATGAATCTATATATGAAAGTCTTGTTTGTTCATATAAGAGTACAAATGCTTTTTTATGCCATTATTGATGGGTGAAGTCATATTCTGAATTCTAAATTAGTTTGCAGGCAAAGCAAACTTACAAGTGAGATGGGTCTGTAAGGAGTGCCATAGTAGTTGTGTTTTTATTATTTTTGACAAAAATCCTATGTATTTTATATTGATTTTATTATCAATAACTTGGGAGATAAAAAAAGAAGTAAGATATGTTTTATGATCATATCATAAGTTCCCCTCCTCCATTAGTTTGGATCTTTGGAGTTACGGTAACCAGCCCGTGAAGAGTCTACTTAAGACTCAAAGGTCTGGAAAAACTAAGCCCTATTAATAATAATGGAGTTACAGTTTACTGTATATAATATTAACTGTTGTGAACTGTAAATCTGACCATTTTGCATCTGTGGTGGAAAGAGTGACCAGCACTAGCAAGAGTGTTTGCCAAACCTTTTGATGAATCTTACAGATCTCTCCAGGAGGCTCCCCATTCGAAACAGGCTAATGCATCTACCACACTTATAGATTCTGTAGGAATCTGATCATAGTAATTCTTCATGCTTAGAGGCTACTGCATGGCAGAGCCTTAGAAACAGACTTTAATTTGAGTCAGCTGAGGATATCTCCATAGGGGAATAGTGCTTGAGGCTCTCTGCAGCGTCCGTTTGACCCCTAGCCGCAACCCCTTTCACTCCTTATACTATACCTACCTCCATTCATATTATCAAGCGCCTCAGTGGTGTGATCGGTATGGTCTTGGCCTGCCACCTCGGTGGCCACGAGTTCGATTCTCCGGCATTCCATTGAGGGGTGAGAGATGTGTAATTCTGGTGATAGAAGTTCACTCTCGATGTGGTTCGGAAGTCACATAAAGCCGTTGGTCCCGTTGCTGAATAACCACTGGTTCCATGCAACATAAAAACACCATGCAAACAAAACATTCATATTATCTTTCTTTCATCTTACTTTGCTCCCTCTCTTAACAACTGTTTCATACAGCAACTGCAAGGTTTTCCTATGGTTACACCTTTAAAACCTTCTTTACTATCAGTTTCCCCATCAGTACTGACTGGCCTCTTGGCCCCAAGTGCTTGGCCTTTTGGCTTAAAGATTTTTGTTCCATAAAGCAAACATTACTTATAAAATATGATCATCCTCTTATATAGGATTTTCCACAAATTCAGCTTGCAGAAAGCAAAGGTGATAGCCTGTGATTGAAAGTTCCTCATTTGTGACCACTCACTTTCTAGTTAAGTTAGTCTGATATGATTTGGAACTCAGTAATTGGTTTGACCTTTGAATTTGGCATAGAAGGAATTTGTAAAGCAATGTGTATGGTTTGAATGTTTATTTTGCTGAGTTGATATATGTTGTGATAGATCCTGTTCAGTAAGACAACTTTGCTTTTCTCAGTAGTACATATACATAGTTTTTTAACTTACACTGTACAGTACTGAGGAGGAAGACAGTTATCTTTGTGGTAGAATTTATTCTGACATGACACATTCTTGTAGGCTTACCACATATGGAAATTTTTGAAATGCCATCATAGACCTACAATAGCATCTAATATTAGCATTAAAGGAATATTATTGGTTTAATTACAGATAGTTTCATTCTAAAGCTTTGTTTTCATGAAGATGAAACACTTTGGATATTTGTTTTGGAACTCGGAGAAAGATCTACCATCACCCACAGAAATCTCCTAAATGGGACCCCACTCACTTCTCTGAGTTCTAAAACAGATATCTGAAGTGTTTCATCTTCATGAAAACAAAGTTTCTCACTTGCTTAAAGGACTATAAATCTTTGGAGCAAAGGTCATTGAAAAATCTTCCATCATGTAGATGAATGATTAAGATTCACAGTCTCTCAATTGAGTTTACTTACTTTATACTGGAAAATGTTTTTGTTTTAAAAATCTTAAACTGAAAATCCTTATGGACAGAGTCAATAGACTATAAATCCTAAGGGGCTTTAAAGGGAAATCAGCCTGCAGAGAGAGAAAGTTAGGAAAATATGATAACTAGATAAGTATGCATTAGGCCTTTTGGCCCAGACATAATAGTAAACACAACTTCCAGAGAAAAAAAATTGAAAACTGCCTTTTTGTCTATAATTTTGTCAAGCCTAGAAAATGGTATCCTTCAGGGTGTTCAAGTTGCATTTGAAACATACATTACACAACCAGTCAAAGGAGGATGTTGTGAGCTGCTCAAAAATGCAAGAACCCATGCTGGCAGAAGATCATCTCAAGTTAGCAAAGGAGAGCAAAGCGATATACGACTCTCCAAGGCGGTTGAAGAAAGACTGGTGCGTCACGAGGTTCTAAGCCTGGTCAGTGACCAACATTTACCTCGTATACACGAGTTGCCAGATGCCACAGATTCCTTGCTTTAGAACCTTTGGTTGTTTTTAATAAGTTTCCAGCTGGTGCTAGATTATCCTATTGTTAAGACTTCAGGTTTTGGTGATAGAAGTTCGCTCTCGAAGTGCTTTGGAAGTCACACATGCAACGTAAAAACACCATACAAACAAACAAGATCTCAGGTTTGTTAGTTATGAAAAATACAAATTGTTTAAAAAATTTGTCATATTTTAATCTAATGAAATAGACCTGCATGTGACAGCAAGTTCGTATTTATTTTAGAAATTTAGGATTTATATTGAATTATATGGTACTACGTACTGTACTATATCTTTCCTTAATCTCTAGAGGTTTAAACTTGTATACAGTTGATACGTTTAATTATATCGGTTATACCATGTGCACCTTGTTTTTTATGCTGGTAAATTGCCACATGCTTGTACTAACTTTGCTTTGAAATAAAAAAGATCATTGAAAACCATGACACATAAAAAGAAAATAAAAAGGCTTTTTTATTAATTGAAATAATTGTAAACAATATGGCTTCCTGAAAGTTTTTTTGATTCTCAAGTAAGAGGTTCTTTGCATAATCCTGTAAAGGAAACTGATACCAGATGACTGACTTCTAAATAGGTGTACAGGCAGTCCCTGGGTTACGACAGGGGTTCCGTTCTTGAGACACATCGTAAGCCGAAAATCGTTGTAAGCCGGAACAACATCAAAAATCCGTAGAAAACCTTACTTTTAATGCTTTGGGTGCACCGAAAACTATGTAAACTGCATTCATATTGCATTTTTCATAAAAAAAAACCTTCAAACATTGATTATTTTGCATTTTTGGTGTCATATTTCTTCTGCCAGATCAGTGTTGTAGGCATCATAACTCTGGAAATAATTTCTGATGAATATAATTTTAAAGCGCCTTAACCTCGGAACGTCGTAAGCCGAACCCGTCATAACCCGGGGACTGCCTGTATATTGTTTCTGCTTCAGCAGTCCCTGAATGGGTTTGGTTTCAAAGTTTATTGTCTTACCGCCAAACTGTGAAAAGGTTTTTCTATTTCTCTTTCAAGAGCAATGGGTTTATCTTTTTCAGGGTTAGAGGAGATTATTTTCCCTTGTCCTGCTCTTGTTTATTTTTTTTTAGACATATCTATCCCCACTTAAGAGCGCCTCAGCGGCGTGGTTGGTATGGTATTAACGTCCCACCTCGGTGGTCGCGGGTTCGATTCTCGGTCATTCCATTGAGGAGTGAGAGATGTGTATTTCTGGTGATAGAAGTTCACTCTCGACGATGTTTGGAAGTCACGTAAAGCCGTTGGTCCCGTTGCTGAATAACCACTGGTTCCATGCAACGTAAAAGCACCATACAAACAAACAAACAAACCACTTAAGGAAGAAAAGAATTTATTCATAATCAGATTAATTTTAGATAATATTTGAAAGGAGGTTAAAAGGTAATATTTGACCTGAGGTAATCATACTTTGTATTTCAAGTAATTTTGCTGTATGGTCATTTAAACATTACAGGAAATTGGATGATGTGTATAGACCATAAGAGAAACTTGATAAGATTTATTATGTATACTGCATATGCAAAAATTGTCAGAGGATCTTTGGGAAGAAAAAAAAACAGTACTGTACAGGTTTGTTGATAACTATCCTATGTGCATTTCTTATAATATTTCTTCATATAATTGCCAATCTTTCTAACTCGGCATAGTCTTGCTTACATACCGGTGTTGATTTTTGCAATGAATGTTTGCAAAATTTTGTTTTCTAACAAGTTTACGCATCTGTCACAGCAAATGTGATATTAGCAAGATTGGAGATGTATGTTGGTGATTAGAATCCATGTTTGACCAGTGCAGCTTTCTTTGATTAGTCTTTGATACGTAAATACGGATGTACAGGTTGGGAAATTATGGATAAAGAATATGTAAAGCATACTCAATGCTGTATTTATCATTTGAGCTGATAACCAAGCTCTTTAATTTTCACTTAAAAACAATCTTGGCCAATTACGGCAGTTTATACAGGGTAAGTGTTGCGTGAGTTCCTCAAAAAAGAACTTTCCATTTAATGATAGATATATTATTTTTTTATATTTTTTATTTCTATTATTTGAGATTGTGTGCTTCTGTCATGTGGTTCGAGATACATTTATTAAATTTAGAATGGTTTTAGAGGCAATATGTAATTTTTATGTCATAATTTTGATTGATATTGGAAACATTCAGATCTCCATGAAAAGAATGCTCATGGAGATAAATTGTTACTATGGTAGATTCACATCAGCCTTGCATTTGGTGTCTAGGCCAGTCCCTTACGAAGCTCGTGATTGGCTGTTGATAAGCTAATGACAGGGCTGGAAACTCTCAGTCTCTCTCAAGAGTTCATGTAGGCCAGATGTTTGTTCCACATCTCTTGAGGGATGCATTTGAAAGACATATCCCTCAGGAGAGGTGGAACATACATTCTGCCTATGTGAACTCTCAAGAGAGACTGAGAGTTTTCAATCCCATGATTGGCTTATCAGCAGCCAATCAGGAGTGTCGTAAGGGACTGGCTTAGACATCTGATGCACTGGTGATGTGAATCTACTATAGGTGGAGTTATGATTTAATTGTTCTTATGTGTTTTTACTGAGTTCCTCACTCAGCAGTAGTACTTGTTTTGGGATCTTTACTTTCACAATTATTATAATTTTTATAAAGTAGTTTAATCAGACCTGTGAGTCACATCTCACCACTCAAAACACTGGGAACTGTCAGATCAGGCCAAAGTGTTTGCAAAGAGGGTACAAATGGGGAGAGGATTGTTAAACAGTATAACTTGTGTGCAAACGTAATCTGTAAATTGGATGGAGCATTTCATTCAAGGGACTACTGTCTTAGTTTGCATTTCATAGCAAGTAGGCAGCACTAAAGGTTTTTTCCTACATGCTGTGAGTCCCTAGAAATTTTGCAACCTGCCTTTTATTTTCCACTTTTTCTGTGATTTCCTTTCAGCCTGATTACCCTGCATCAATTTTTGTTCCCTGAGGAAAGAGGTCTGCATTAGTAGCCAGGATTACTATAACTTTTTATCAAGAGGTGTGACTTACTGGTCTGGTTAGATTACATACACAATAGTTTTGTTAAAGAGAGCATCACTGAAATGAAGGGATAATATCAATTTTATCAGGTGCAAAAGTCTTAACGTTTGAAATTGATTGTGCAGTTCTTTTCCAAAAGTTGAAACCTTCATGTGTAACTCTTAAGAATCCAGGCCAAAACATGACACTCAGCTTCTTTATATTTTTTATATTTTTAGTTTTGTAAAGTGCAGTAATTGTATAAGGCATGTACTTATTGATAACAAATGTGATATTTTTTATATTAATTTTCTTATTAATATGCCAGTGAATATCTTTGTACATTATAATTTAATAAAAATGTTAACATGCTCTTTTTTTTGTCAGTATCCCAATGGTTTATAGTTTTATAACAAGTACCGCTATCTATATAATAAGAATTCTAAATATATTATAGTGAAAAATAAGGTAACGATCGCATTCCATACCTCCACCAATGGGATTACCATATATGCCCAAATATATTTTATTTTACACACTGGGATAACTAAATACTCTGAGTTGCATTCAAAGAGAAGCAAGTGTTCCTTATCTTCAACCTTTGAAAGGAAATAGCGGTGCAAACACCTTCCCTTACAGTGTAGCTGAAATATCCCTGTTGATATTCTCTTGTTTTCAGAGTTCAAGGCCTCTTAGCTTAGTATACAGACATGGTTCTTGACAGAATATAGGGAACTGCATGCAAAGTACATGAATTATGTAAAATTTTATTTAAGGTTTTTATAATATATATATATATATATATATATATATATATATATATTATATATATATATCTATATATTATATATTATATATATATATATATATCTATATATATATATATATATATATATATATAGTAATATATATTATATACATATATATAGATATATATATATATATATATATATATATATGTATATATATATATATATATATATATATATATATATGCATATATATATATTATATATATATATATATATATATATATATGCGAAGAACCAGGTACTATGTCGTACCTCTAAGTAAATGGGGATACAATCCACAATGAAGTATATTTTAAACACTACAAAAGGAATTTACTTCATTGTGGATTGTATCCCCATATATATATATATATCTATATATATATATATATATATATATATATATATATATATATATGAATACTTATCACATCACCGTGATTCATATAAATCATTCGAGCTACAAATGAACATTAATATCTAATTAGCTCTACCTCGGAATTGATATATTTTCATATATGTACCGAAGGGGAATTTTTAGTTGATAATTAATTTCGGTCCCCCCATGCCATGAATCCGAACCACTGCTGTCCCTCAGTGGACGGGAAATTAAATCAGAAATGGACAGTGACGCTATCGAGTCGGCCAGCAGAGAGGCTATAAGTTTAAATCGATTCTGACCATTACAAATCACCGTCGATCTCTGTGTTTTCGTAATTAGAATCGATATGAAACCCCCTCAACCATGCTAGCCGATTCGAGCGTTTGACCAACGTAGCCTTGTTATGAATACTTACTACATCACCGTGATTCATATAAATCATTCGAGCTACAAATGTCCTTTAATATCTAATTCGCTCTACCTCGGAATTGTTATATTTTCATATATGTATCGAAGGGGAATTTTTAGGGGACGAAATTATTATCAACTAAAAATTCCCCTTCTGTACATATGTAAAAATATATCAATTCCGAGGTAGAGCGAATTAGATATTAAAGGACATTTGTAGCTCGAATGATATATATATATATATATATATATATATATATATATATATATATATATATATATATAATAAGTCAGGCGAATTATGTACAAAGAATGAAATTAAGTACTGACCGCTATTTTGTATTTGATTTTAAATGTTCTGTACTATTTTATGCTTTATTATATAAGACGAATAAATAAACCTCTATTAGTACAACCACAGATGTGTAGTTTACATCTTTTTTACGTATGCAAAAGTTTTTTAAAATTTAGTAGGTATTATGATCAGATAGACCAGTGCGTAGAGGGAGTCGCTTTCAGCTGACCATACCTGCCTGACGTACGATTAAAAGCTATATTTGCCGTCATTTCCGATTGCAAAGAATGGAATATTGGTTTTAAAACCTACATGGTAGTGTATTTATTGAATTTTTACTTAACATATCTCCTGATTTAACTTTAATGTGTAAATATTCATAGGACGTCTACATTAGCATTGAGTTTGTTACTAAACACTTACTAGTAATGAAATATTGGTCAGTGTAATGGAATATAAAATTCATAGTTATTTTTATAGATAAATTTCATCCATTAACTAGAATACAGTTATTCTGACAGATGAATTTCATCCTCTAACTAGAAGAGCAAGATAAAACAAGAACGCCAATGGTACAGGTAAGAATTTGTTGACTAAAAATCTGCGAAAGTTGATTAATAATATCAGAGACGGAAGCTTCCGAGTCACTTTTTTTATCTTTTACATTTTTATATAGAAATTAGGTTGGCTTTGATGCTTCAAATTAACGAAGAAACTTGAAAATTATGTACCATCTGAAATATTAAATCTTATAGACTAAATTTCAGATAAATATACCATGCTGATCTAAATTAATGGACGCCAAAGAAAATCTTGTTTTGCAGTCTTGTTTCCCGGCAGAAATGAAGTAGGAAGTACAAAGGATCGTTGCAAGAGTACTTTCTCAGGTAAGTAAAACACTGGGTAACCACTTTTAGAATATAGAAGAGGATATTTTGTGTTGATTGATTTAACAAACGAATAATTAATATTGTTTTAAGTCGAATTGCATTGGAAACAAAATTCTTGCTTCCCGGCAGAAATGAAGTAGGAATTACAAAGGATCGTTGTAAGAGTATTCTCTCTGGTAAGAAAAACACTGGGTAACCACTTTTAGAATATATAAGAGGACATTTTGTGTCAATTATTTTAGGAATTGAATAATTAATATTGTTTTAAGTCTAATTATATTGAGTGGAAAATTATTAATTTGATTTTTCATGAGAAAATAAGTAAAAAATTAGGTTTATCTGAAGTGTAAACAACTGGCAGCAGCCCGCGTCCCTCAACGGCTGGTGGCTTTCGGAGGGTCGCGAGTCGAGATGCAACTCAGTACGAGTTGAACGAGTGCGAGAGATGGAAGAGGAGTTACGGTGTAGTCAGTGTAGTGGGTTTTACCACGTGCCGGTATTGTTAGTGTGTCATCATGCCTTGTGTCTCGCCTGTGCCGGCGCCCTTCAGAAACCAGCGGCAGCGGCGCCTCCTCCTCCTCCTCCTCCTTCCCGCGCCGACGAAGAAGGCAGCAGTAGTAGTGGTGGTAGTAGTCTGGTTCCTCCTGCCGAGGAGCACGAGACCTCCGAAGTGGATAAACTGTCAGTGTTGAGTGACGCCGACTCGGGCGTGTCGTGCAGCTCTCGCCCCACAAGTTTGGTCGGGGCTTCGGAGGAGAGAGGAGGCGGAGGAGGCAGCGGCGGCGGAAACAGCATCAGCAATAACAGCGATCCCCCTCCTCCTCCGCCCGTGTATACGATAACCTGCCCGAAATGCGGCGTCGCCACGCCTACGGACGAATCGGGCGCCCAAGGGCTCACTCGGTTCCGAGTCCTGGCGGCCGTCGTGGACAAACACCTGGAGAGGTACC
>NC_061094.1:70292638-70310138 GCF_015104395.2 Macrobrachium nipponense
CTGTTATAGTGTCAATGAAAACCAAGGTTTTGAAGAACTGTGAATTCAATGAAACAAGGACTGAACTATTATCAATTATGTGATGCCATAAGCAAATAATATTAGAGCTGTGAAGCGATTACGAAGAAACAATGGCAAAAGTATGGATCATTGTTTGGTGATTAGTGAAACTAGTATATAATTCAGAGCACATAGGCCTAGTAGGAAGGAGTGTAAGGCTTAGACGACTTATGAGTTGGGAGCCGTTTTGAAAATAAAACGCCATAATGTTGAAGTGGCTGGAGGTGAATAATGCAGTGTTTGTGTAAAGGATTTGACGTGGTGTCGGTGAGCTTTCTGTATAGGCTTATCAAGCAGCTAAACTTGGGTAGACCACAGTTGTTTAGTTCAAGCCTTTGAAGTGTTTTTTTTTTTTTTTTTCTCCCCTACATATGGCCTAAGAAGACTTGAAAGGGTGAGAAATAGATACGTCTGTCTGAGAAAGGAAGCATCAGTGCTTTCAGATGGTTTGAAAAAAGAAAACAGTGATGGGTAGATGGTATAAAAGGTATGCCTATTGGAAAGGAAATGTCTCATCTAGTGAATGCAAGATTGTGTGCGCGCTTGGGACGTGTGTGTGTGTGTGTGACAGACAGAGAAAGAGAGAGAGAAAAAAAAGCCAGCAACTGCTAATACAATGCTTGTTGACCTGCCTGGTTAAATTCAGGACGCCAAAACTAGGTAAAAGATAAAAATAACGATAAAACTTCTACCGTAATTTTTAACGGGTTGAGTATAGAACATGTTTAAAACTGACTATTTGTGGATGGATAAAGTTTCACATTTAAACTCAGTAATGTAGGTCGTAAGGCCTAAGTTGCAGCGTTGTTCTTTTCGTTGTTGCTCGGCTCCTTTGCGTTGTGTCACCTGTTCGTCTTTTTAAAAATGGTTCCCCTGTTCGGGAGTAGTAACCAGTAACGGTTCTGGCCGCGGAAGTTTCGTGTACATATATTTTTTAAAAAAGACAACCAGCTGCTCACCGCATCTCTCTCTCGCTCTTTCCGTTGCTGTTGATGAATGAAATGTTTGTGCTTTTGTTCCTTTTTTATTTGTTTTAAATCTCCTGTGTGTGTGTGTGTGTGTGATTGTTTGTGTGTGTGTTTTACTAATACTCCGTTCACTCCGTCCGTATACTAGTCGGTTCGTTACTCGGCCTCGTAACGGTATTAAGCAATAACTTCCGTTACCGGTTTTTGCCATTTAAACTCTGTCGCTCTCACGTGAATATTGATTGAGACCATCTCTCTCTCTCTCTCTCTCTCTCTCTCTCTCTCTCTCTCTCTCTCTCTCTCTCTCTCTCTCTCCCTACCTCCACACACACAAAAGAACGTCATTCAACCCTGTTTGTCTCGTTATCCCTCCCACCCCACTTTTTTTAGCTCTGCTTGTTGTATGCAGTCAAGTTCTACGAGAGCGTTTATGTAAATCAGAGAGAGAGAGAGAAATAAGCTATGGACGAATGTTTAAGGCTGAGGATACTTACGTGGATGAAACGATGGGAGTCCCTAGACTGAGTTACCATTATTATAATTATATTTTTTATGAAAATTGCCAATTATTATTGTCATCATTTCATCTCGTGTGTTTTGTATTGTCTGCTCATTGTATATCATGTATAAGGCCTTGAGACGAAGTGATAATATTATTAATACTTGAAGACACTGGTGATTCGGCCTCTTATTTTGTGCTGTGTCGATGCTGGTTGCTTTCGAAGAAAGAAAGCCTTCGTTGTCTGATGGAGGAGTCGTGTTTCGCCGTCTTTTAAGCGCATTGCCTGGCCTTTTCCCTCTACTTTTTTTTTCTATTTCTTTGTTTTTCACACTCGGTTTTTCTCGGTGTTTGGGTAACTAATGGTCGTTCGATATGATGTATCTATACTCGTACTTTTGTGCATGTTTGTCCATGCGAAATTTACATATATGTATATAGTACATTGGGTGTATACACACACACACACACACACCAAACCTGTGACTCTGAGATCTACGTACCTTTACACCACCTGTCACTCTCCTACCCGTGAATTCTTACACCCACTTCATTTCTACTGTAGAACTTTTAATTGCACCCTACATCTTTTCCTTTTAACTTATGCGTTCTCATTATTCTCCAAATTGCGTCTTTAGCTTCTTTATCAGTTCTGTTATAAACTTTTTTTTTTTCATGTCTTCATTTACTACTCGAACCGTTTTCCTTTCACTTTCAAACATTTCAGTTGACTTTTCCATAAGAAGTGCATTGGCCACTTAATCTTTTTCTATAAGAAAGGCATTGACCACTTAATCCTTTTCTATAAAAAATGCATTAGCTACTTACTCTTTTCCTATAAAAATGCATTGGCCACTTACTTTATTCTGTAAAAAATGCATTGGCCACTTACTCTCTTTGTATGAAAAAATGCATTGGCCACTTACTTTTTCTATAAAAAATGCATTGACCACTTACTCTCTTTCTATAAAAAATGCATTGGCCACTTACTCTTTTTCTATAAAATATCCACTGGCCACTTTTTTTCTAAAATGCATTGGCTACTTGCTCTTTTTCCACACACAAAAATGTATTGGCCACTTACTCTTTTTCTACAAAAAATGCATTGGCCACTTACTCTTTTTCCACAAAAAATGCATTGGCCACTTACTCTTTTTCCATTTTTCCACAAAAAATGCCTTGGCCACTTACTTTTTTTCCTTTTTTTCCACAAAAAATACATTGGCCACTTACTCTTTTTTCCCTTTTCCACAAAAAATGCATTTGGCCGCTTACTCTTTCCCTTTTTCCACAAAAACTGCATTGGCCACTTATATACATTTTTTCCACAAAAAAGGCAATGGCCACTTACTCTTTTTCCACAATAAATGCATTGGCCACTTTCTCATTTTCTACGGTCCTCGCTGGACAAGTGGTTTTTGCGCTCGGCTGCCAATCCGGTGGTCCGAGGTTCGATTCCCGGCTCGGCCAACGCGGAATCAGATGAATTTATTTTTGGTGATACAAATTCATTTCTCGATATAGTGTGGTTCGGATCCCACAATAAGCTGTAGGTCCCGTTGCTAGGTGACCAATTGGTTCCTAGCCATGTAAAAATATCTAATCCTTCGGGCCAGCCCTAGGAGAGCTGTTAATCAGCTCAGTGGTCTGATAAAACTAAGATATACTTAACTTTACTCTTTTTCTATTGAAATGCATTGGCCACTTACTCTTTTTTCTACAAAAATGCATTGGCCACTCACTCATTTATACATAAAAATGCATTGGCCACTCACTCATTTATGCTTAAAAAATGCATTGGCCACTCACTCATTGACATAAAAAAGGCATTGGCCACACACTCATTTATACTTAATGCATTGGCCACTCACTCATTTATACTTAAAAAATGCATTAGCCCCTCACTCACTGATACATAAAAAATGCATTGGCCACACACTCATTTATACTTAATGCATTGGCCACTCACTCATTTATACTTAAAAAATGCATTGGCCTCATTGATACATAAAAATGCATTGGCCCCTCACTCCTTTATCCATAAAAAATGCATTGGCCACTCTCTCATTTATACATAAAAAATGCACTGGCCACTCACTCATTTATACTTAAAAAATGCATTGGGCACTCACTCATTTATACATAAAAAATGCATTGGCACTCACTCATTTATACATAAAAAATGCATTGGCCACTTACTCATTTATACTTAAAAAATGCATTGGCCACTCACTCTTTTATACTTACAAATACATTGGCCACTCACTCATTTATACATAGAAAATGCATTGGCCAGTCACTCATTGATACACACAAAATGCATTGGACACTCACTCATTTATACTTAAAAAATGGATTGGCCACTCACTCATTTATACATAAAAAATGCACTGGCCACTTACTCATTTATACTTAAAAATGCATTGGCCACTCACTCATTTATACTTAAAAAATGCATTGGCCACTCACTCATTTATACATAAAAAATGCATTGGCCAGTCACTCATTTATACTTAAAAATGCATTGGCCAGTCACTCATTTATACAATAAAAATGCATTGGCCAGTCACTCATTTATACTTAAAAAATGCATTGGCCAGTCACTCATTTATACTTAAAAATGCAGTTGGTCAGTCACTCATTTATACAATAAAAATGCATTGGCCAAGTCACTCATTTAATACAATAAAAAATGGCTATATTGGCCACTCACGCATTTTCTACAACATAAAAAATGCATTGGCCAACTCACTCTCATTATACGTTAAAAAATAAAAAAAGCCATTGGCCAATCAGGGGGGGGTCTATTTATACAACTAAAAATACGGCAATTGGACCCTCGTCCAGTTTCATCTTTCTTACAAGTTTTAAAAAAATGCAGTTGGGTCAATCAGTCATTTTTATACATAAAAAAATGCATTGGCCACTCAGTCAATTTATAAATTATAAAAAATGCATTGGCCCACTCAAGTCAATTTTTATACATTAAAAAAAAATGCATTGGCCACTCAGTTCCATTTCATACATAAAATGGCGTTGGGCCACTCTGTCATTTATACATAAAAAATGCATTGGCCAATCAGTCATTTATACATAAAAATGCATTGGCCACTCAGTCATTTATACATAAAAAATGCATTGGTCAATCAGTCATTTATACATAAAAAATGCATTGGCCACTCAGTCATTTATACATAAAAAAATGCATTGGCCACTACCAGTTCAATTTATTACATAAAAAAACAAAATGCATTGGCCAACTCCGTCATTGATGACAAAAAAAATAAAAATGCGATTGGCCACTTCAACTCATTTGATAAATCTAAATGCATTGGCCAACTCACTTCATTCTTGATACATAAAAAATGAATTGGACCTATCAACTCATTGATACATAAAAAAATTGCATTTGCCCCACCTCACTCATTTGAATACTTAAAAAGTGCATTGGCCACTCACTCATTGAAGAATAAAAAATTGCCTTGGCCCCACTCACTCATTGATACATAAAAAATCATTTGGCCACTCCACTCATTGATACATAAAAAACAAATGCAGTTGGCCCCACTCTACTCATTGATACCATAAAAAAATTGCATTGGCCACTCACGTCTATCGATAACATTAAATTGGGCCCACTTCACTCATTGATACATAAAAAATGCATTGGCCACTCACTCATTGATACATAAAAAATGCATTGGCCACTCACTCATTGATACATAAAAAATGCATTGGCCACTCACTCATTGATACATAAAATCAAATGGCATTGGACCACCTCACTCACTTCTGATACATTAAAAAATGCATTGGCCACTCACTCATTGATAAATAAAAAAATGGCATTGGCCACTCACTCATTGATACATAAAAAATGCATTGGCCCACCTCACTCATTGAATACAATAAAACAAAATAACATTGGCCACTCAAGTCATTGATACATAAAAAACAAATGCATTTGGCCACTCAACTCATTGATTACATAAAAAAAATGCAATGGCCACCACTCAATTGATTGAACATAAAAAATGCATTGGCCCCACTCACTTCAATTGATACATAAAAATGCATTGGCCCCATCCATCATTGATACATTAAAAAAACATGCATTGGCCACTCCACCTTCATTGATACAATAAAAAAAATGCATTGGCCACTCACTCATTGATACATAAAAAAAAAAAAATGCATTTGGCCACTCACTATCAGTTGATTAACATAAAAAATGCCATTGGCCTTCTCACATCATTGATTACATAAAAACCAAGTGCATTGGTCCACCTCACTCATTGAATACATAAAAAAAACATGCATTGGCCACTCCACTCATTGATACATAAAAAAAAATGCATTGGCCGACCCTCATTCATGATACTAAAAAATAAAAAAGCAGTTGGTCCACTCACTCATTGATTAAATTCAAAAAAATGCATTGGCCACTCACTCATTGATACATAAAAAATGCATTGGCCACTCACTCATTGATACATAAAAAATACATTGGCCCACCTCACGTCCATTGATACCATTAAAAAAATGCACTTGCCCCCACTCACCTCTCATTGGATACATAAAAAACATGCAAGAATGGCCAACTCACTCATTGGATACATAAAAAAATACATTGGCCACTTTACTCCTTGATACATAAAAAACAATGCAATGGCCCAATCACTTCATTGATACATAAAAAATGCATTGGCCCAACTCACTCCATTGATACATAAAAAATGCATTGGGCCGCTCACTCCTTGATACATAAAAAATGCATTTATGGCCACATCATCATTGAAAAAATGCATTAAACAATGGCCATTGGCCACTCACTCATTGATACGATAAAAAACTGCATTGGCCACTCACCATTTGATACATTAAAAAATGCACTGGCACGCACTAAAAATTGAGACATTAAAAAAATGGCCCATCTGGCCACTCAATTCATTGATACATAAAAAAATGCCCATTTCCTTGGGGCCAACTCACTCATTGAATAAATAAAAATGCATTGGCCAACTCAACTTCATTGAGACATTAAAAAAATGGCATTGGCCACTCAACTCATTGATACAATAAAAAATGGCACTTGGCCACTCGCTCCCATTGATACATTAAAAAATGCATTGGACACTCATTAATCAATTGATACTTGAAAATTCAAAAATTGGCCACACACTTTGCCCATTGATACATAAAAAAATTTGCATTGGCCACTCAACATTGTATACATAAAAAATGAATTGGCCAAATGTCAATTCATTGGATACCTTAAAAAATCATCAGGGCCACTCACTCACTTTGATACATAAAAAAATGCATTGGACCACTCACTAATTGTCCATTAAAAAATGCATTGGCCACTCAAAAATCTCATTGCTACTTAAAAAAAATTCATTGGCCACTCAATCGTTCCGATACAGAAAAAATGAATATTGGCCACTCACGTCATTTAAAAATACATAAAAAAAATGCATTCGGCCCACTCATCATGGATACATTAAAAATGCATGGCCACTCAAAAATCATTGAACATAAAATTAAAAAAATGGCATTGGCCAACTCACTCATTTGGTTATACATTTAAACAAAAAATGCATTGGCCACTTGAAAAATTCATTGGAACCAATAAAATGATTGGCCACTCACTTCACTTGATACATAAAAATGCATTGGCCACTCACTCAATTTGTATACAATAAAATAAAAAAAATGCCATTGGCCACTCACTCATTATACTTGAAAAAATTCATTGGCCCACACATTCAAAAAATTGATACATAAAAAATGCACATTGGCCAACCTCTCACTCAATTGTATACATTAAAAAATGCATTGGTGGCCACTCACCATTGATACTAAAAAATTAAGAGGAACACTCCACTCAAAAATGATACATTAAAAAATGGCCATGGCCACTCACTCATTGATACCATTAAAAAGCAATTTTGGCCACTTGGCCACTCATGATACATTAAAAAATGGCATTTTGGCCCAACTCACTTCAAAAAATTGGAACTTAAAAAATTCATTGGCCCGCCACTCACTCATTGATACTAATAAAAAAATGCATTGGCCACTCACTCATTGATTACTTAAAAAATTCATAGGCCCAGACTCACTCAATTGATACAATAAAAAATGCATTGGCCACTCCAACTCATTGATTTACTTAAAAAACATTCATAAGGCCACTCCACTCATTGATACTTTAAAAAATTTTCATTGGCCTGGCCAATCCACCTCATTTTTATTATACATAAAAAAATAAAAAAAAAAATTTGCATTGGCACTTGACTCTAATTTATACCATAAAAAATTGCATTGGCCACTCAATATGAATACCAAAAAAAAAATTTGCATTGGCCATCACTAAAAAATTGATCCATTAAAAATGGAATGGCCACTCAACTTCCATTGGATAAAAAAACTTGCATTCATCTGGCCACTCACTGAATTGGATACCATTAAAAAATGCCATTTGGCCACTGCACATCATTTTATACTTAAAAAAAATTAACAAAAATTGCCATTGGCCACATCACCTCATTGATATAGTTAAAAATGCATTCGGGCCAAGCTCACTCATTTATACTTAAAAAATGGCATTGGACCACTCAACTCATTTAATACATGAAAAATGCATTGGCCACTCACTCATTTATACATAAAAAGTGATTGGCCACTCACTTATTTATACTTAAAAATGCAGGACACTATCATTGATACATAAAAAATGAATTGGCACTCACTCATTCATTTATACTGTTAAAAAAATGCCATGGCACCACTCCCACCCCCGCTTGTTTATACATAAAAATGATGGCACATACTCACCACACCATTTTATACTTTAAAATGATTGGCACCCACTCATTTAAACTTAAAAATTGCATTGGCCACTCACTCATTGATACTTGAAAGTGCATTGGCCACTCACTCATTGATACATAAAAAATGCATTGGCCACTCACTCATTTATACTTAAAAATTGCATTGGCCACTCACTCATTTTATACTTTAAAGTGCAATTGGCCACTCACTCATTTACATAAAAAATGAATTGGCCACTCACTTCATTATACTTAAAAAAGGCATTGGTCAGTCACTCATTTATACATAAAAAATGTATTGGCCACTCACTCATTTATACTTAAAAATGCATTGGCCACTCACTCATTAATACATAAAAAATGCATTGGCCACTCACTCATTTATACTTAAAAATGCATTGGCTACTCACTCATTTATACATAAAAAATGCATTGGCCACTCACTCATTTATACTTAAAAAATACATTGGCTACTCACTCATTTATACATAAAAAATGCATTTGGCCAACACTCAATTTATATTAAAAAAAGGGATTGGCCCACTCACTTCAGTATTCTTGAAAAATACATAGCACTCACTCATTGATACTTAAAAAATACATAGCCACTCACTCATTTATACATGAAATATGCATTGGCTATCATACTTACATCCCTAACTGTCTTTATTTAAAACATTCTCAAGCATATATATATGTTTTTATATTCTGAAAAGATAAATTGACCTGGAAAAACTGGCACACCACACGGTTCCATTGTAACCACAATCAGGGTTACATTTGTGACATCAGATATCCCTATCGAAAGCCAATGCGTTGCAGCACAAGTTATTTATCCTTTTGTCCTGCAATTGATTGTCGTAAAAACGATTGCCATCAATTTGAGTACTTTATGCCTTCGGCAGGCACGAAATCATAACGATTGCCATCAATTTGAGTATTTCATTCCTTTAGCAGGCACAAATTCAACGTATTTTATAGAAATAACTCTAAGAAGGATTAGTTTATTTTATTTATTTATTTATTTATTTATATTTATTTATATTATTTATTATTTATTTATTTATATATATATATATTATGTATATTTATGTATTTATATTTTATTTATTTATTTATTTATATTTATTTATTAGTTTAGATAAAAAAAGTAAATAACTTGAATATTTAACAGAAATGCATAATGCGTCGAGGAAGGTAGAACAGAAATTGCACTGGTGTATATACATATGAAGTTCACAAATAAGTTTGATTTAAGAAGTTATCCAATTCTTTTCAGCCTGCTATTTCATTTAAGTGTTCACTGCCGTATCAATAGGCCGTATATAAACTTAAAAAGCTGCTATAGTTATACTCACTGTTAGAACCACAGCGATAGTTTTACTCTCACTAAAAGGAACACTTATTTTTTTTTATAGTTTAAAATATGATACCTATGTGAAGCATGGGAATTGTATTTGGTTTTGAAAACAGTGCTCATGACAGCAATGCTTCATATTAATTTTAAAAAATGGTGCTAAAAATGTTAGGTACTGTACTATATATTCTTAGTTTATACCTTCAATTATTGTTAAGCTTTTGGGACACGAAGCTGCCTCTGTTTGCGAGTTTTGAACCTGTATGATTATGGTATATAGTAATTAATGGCGAACTGCCATTAGTGAAGTCTTAAGATGATCCCAACTTGTGGCCTTAGTCTTAAAAGGTAATTTTCCAAAATAAAATAAAATAAAAAATAAACGATGTTTGTAAAATCACATAGGTACATATAGCGCGGTGAATAATGATTATACGTAATACTACGTGTTTATGGTGAGATAAACATGAGAATACGTGTGTATTTATTCTCGTAATATTACGTGTTTATAGCGAGATAATCGTGAGAATACGTGTGTGTATTTATTCTCGTAATATTACGTGTTTATTGCGAGATAAATATGAGAATACGTTTATATTTATTCTCGTAATATTACGTGTTTATTTTGAGAGAATCATGAGAATACGTGTGTATCCATTCACATAACTCATTGAATGAGGAAAGCGCACTACTAGCTTTCCTTGTACACTTTGTAAAGAAAGCTCTCAAATGCTGCAGCAGAAGACGGCATGTTGGAGTCTTGTGCGGTAAACGTAACATGATCTCTCTCTCTCTCTCTCTCTCTCTCTCTCTCTCTCTCTCTCTCTCTCTCTCTCTCTCTCTCTCTCTTTCTCTGTTGGATTTTTGCGTCTCCAGATGTGCATTTCTCTGTGTTTCTGGGCGAGTGCTTATGAACAGGGTTGCGAATCTCTGCTCCTCCCCTCTTCCCGGGTCTTTGTGACCCCTTGGGAATTATGCAAATCAGCATTACCATCTTAAAACCGGTTGAGGAGAGTGTGGTAGAAGGAGAGGGTTTGGTGTACTAAACTCGTCTTCGCTACGACTACTACTACTGCTACCACCACCACCACCGCTGTTTCTGGTAGTACGTTGCATTATGCTTGCTGTTGCTACGGTTGAAGGCACTACTGGTTTTCTTTCTTCATAACCTAAATCACTTCTGTTGGGAGACAGTGACCCATTTCTTTTCAGTCTTGTATGTGAATAAATGATCTCAAGAACGGTTGACCTGATCTTGGTGAAGCTCTGCAGATAAGTTCATTAGGTATGTCCCAGCACCTCAGAGAAATCGTTTGGGAATGCTGTAATCATTTGTTGCCATGGAAACTATCGTGCTTTGTTATGTATATGATTTTTTTTTCATATAATTCCTGCGTAGCTGATTGCTTATCCTTTTCGTGCCTAGATGATAATTGTTATTCCCTAATAATTAAGTTTTCCATGGTTTGACCTTGTAAGGTCCGCGAGGGAGGTGGAAGGTCTCTATGTTCATGCCAGGTGGTTTGCTTATTGATAAGTGTCTTGGTATGGTTCATCCAGGTTGTCGTGTGCTTTTAATGCTTCGTTGCCTCTGCTTTTGTCAGGCTCATCAATGCCTATCATATTTCTACGAGGTAAATTGATGTTTGAAGTATGTCGTGCAACTGGAACTAGCAAAGTTCAGATTGACATATTTATTTATTTATTTTGCAAAGCCAAAACTCTTTTCATTCTTAAAATGAAAGAACTCTTTAAATCTAATTATTCAATTCAATTGCAGATCATGTACGTACTCACGTACAAACAGCAACACATCGTAACATCGAAGAGGGGTATATAAATGGCCACTGCGCTGAAAAGTCCTCCTTCCACACCTCAGGTATTCCGCTAGAGGGGCTCCCTCCCTCCCCCTCCCTCTCTCCTTCCCTTCCTCCCTCCCATTCATAATGAGAAGCATCTTTCTGGAATTCACCTCGTCGGCTTTTGTCTTTGATATTGTGTGCTTCCTCTTCAGATAGATCCGAGATCATCCCCCTTCTGTTTATGAAAATAGTCGGGTTTTGTGTATCTCGTCTTTTGTCTAATTAATGCTTAGTCTCTCTCTCTCTCTCTCTCTCTCTCTCTCTCTCTCTCTCTCTCTCTCATTAACACCCCTTTTTCCTTCCATCATCTCACTTTTTTTCATACCCCCTTTTTTTTAAGTTTGGCACCACTTCCCTTTGTTCCAACGTCGATAATTAAATGTTTCTCATTTTCTCAGCCACTTTCCCTATTTTCCTTTCTTTTGTTTTCGCTCCCCTTCTCCTAACCATTTCCTCCGCCCTTTTAGGTGCTCTCTCTCTCTCTCTCTCTCTCTCTCTCTCTCTCTCTCTCTCTCCTCTCTCTCTCTTTATTCGTCTTTTCCTTACCGGAATCTCCCGTCGGTTCCCTCTCACTTAGTCAAGTCCTAGCATTTTCAGGGCTCTCTCTCTCTCTCTCTCTCTCTCTCTCTCTCTCTCTCTCTCTCTCTCTCTCTCTCTCTCTTTAGTGAGAGAAGGAGCAAACAGCATCTATTAGGATTCATTGGCTAACGGTGGAGAGGAAGGCTGCGTTACAGTGTTGGCGTTGGTGTTGGAGGAAGTTGCTGTTGGTGTTGGGGGAAAGCGGCTGGCAAAGAATCTATGGTAATTTGAGGGAGATGCTGGAGCCAGTCTTCCCATCTCCCTCGTTCTTTCTCGTCCCTATTTATTCTCCTTTACTTCTGACTCTTTGCTCCCTTCTGTTCTTCCATTTCTCATTTAATTCGGTCTTTTTCCTCCTCCTCCTCCTCCTCCTCCTCCTCCTCCTCCTCTTCCCATCTTATTCCCTTCCTTTATTCCTCGCCTTCTTGTTCCCAATCCCCACCAGTAATTTATATGATTTATATACATCGGAGATTCGTGATGGGCAAAAAAAAAAAAAAAACAAAAAAAAAAGAAAGAAAGAAAGAAAAAAGAAAAGAAAAAAAAACAGGCCACGTCTGGCAATCTAATAACAGGAAAAGGAAAAACACTGAATTGAAGTGTATTTTTTTCTTCTATCCATAGGTGATGAAAAGATTCCGGGGCCCGAAATAGAAGGAAATGTGCTCTCTCTCTCTCTGTTAGACTACATTAAGGTTATCAGCAATATACAGTATAACGAACTTACTGAGGATTGGTGTTATTGTATCATGATTGACAAGGGAAAGGATATATATATATATATACTATATATATATATATATAATATATATATATATATATATAGAGGGTCAAGGTAGCTCAGTGGTATTTGCGGACGACTTTCCCTAAGAGTTCCAGAGTTCAGACAACACTCAGGTGTGAGAGAATTCAATGAAACGCTAATTTAGGATTGGATCAGTAGGCGCCATGTCTGGGTTACAGTGCACAGACTGATTGCTGTGGTAACACACACACATATGTATGTATATATATATATATATATATATATATATATATATATATATATATATATATATATATATATACTATATATACTGTTATCGCTTAAGCCTTAAGACAACCTCTTGATTCACCTTGGCCATGCTACGAGTAGGAGCAGTATTAGACTAGATTTCCCAAACTGCCCCTCTGGACAGGGAGGCTGCTGCGTCGAGTGGGTGTCGTCAAAAATGCTTTATCCTTGACAAAATATTACTCTGATAGAGCTGGCTACTTGTTTCTATTACGCCCGACGAGAAGCAGGCATTGTTATCAAGAGTACTACTGAGAATCTGTGTCTTTGGGAAGAATGGTGGTGTCATGCAAGCTCTGCTCTCTGCATGGGCTCTGGTCTGCAGGCAGACGGGTATTCTATAAAAATTTCCCGTTGGATTCTGGTCATTTTTTTCATATTTTTTCTCACCAGCAGGTTTTTTTTTTTTTTTTTTTTTCCAGTTCATAACTAATAGTTGTCTACGGTCTGTGATTTGGTATCTTGCTTGGATGGCGTTATGAGTTATCTAATCTCATACGCATACAATCTCTCTCTCTCTCTCTCTCTCTCTCTCTCGTCTCTCTCTCTCTCTGTATATACATGTGTTTATATATATATATATATAATATATATATATATATATATATATATATATATATATATATATATATATATAATATATATATATATATATTAATTTTAATGTGTCTGTAACGTTTCCACGTTCTTAACCATATAAACCATCACATGTTCAACTTTTCCTGCAGAATAGGGCTCCATGCAATGAACGCAGACCTGCCTTACAAAAAGCAAGAAAGCACTGCATTCTAAAGAACATATCTTTTAAGTAACGACGTGTTGCTTTGTCAAGATATTACAGCACAAACATCTTATATACTTTATGGCAGCAAGATAACGATCAGATTAGGCTAACCCTGCCCGTGCATGTATGTTGTGGGTCGAATTGACTCATAGTTCTTAAGCGTTTCGGTACTTTGCTTCTTAAATTCCTTCCGAGTCTTGCTCAAATGTCACTGACAGGATTAACGGTGACCGCGAGTTCGATTCTCGGACATTCCATTGAGGTGTGAGAGATGTGTTTGATTGATAGAAGTTCACTCTCGACGTGGTTCGGAAGTCACGTCAAGCCGTTGGTCCCGTTGCCGAATAACCACTGGTTCCATGCAACGTAAAAACGCCATACAAACAAACAAAAAAACTGACTGGATGAACATCAATACATCCTGGAAAACACATACTGTACTTCAGCGGGCAGACGTTATAGGACATCGCCCTCACCGAATACACAAGTAAGGTCATTTTGACTGGCTTCACGACCTTCGTGGGTGAAGAGGCAGATGTGCGCATATATATACGTATATATATATCTGTCACAGGTGTTTCTCGTTTCGTGCCAGACGGCCACAACGCACACCTGGTGTGGCCAGCCTTCACTTTCTTTGAGGAGCGAGATGTGGTCATTTTTCATTAACATTTCGTTGTTGGTCAGAATGTAAGATAGCTCCGCTATTCAAAGATTCTTTTTTTTTCTCTCGTTTTGTCGAATTGATGGGGGTTGCTGAAGAGTCTCTCTCTCTCTCTCTCTCTCTCTCTCTCTCTCTCTCTCTCTCTCTCTCTCTCTCTCTCGTGCACATATTTATAAATGTGAAATTTTATGATTATGTAATCCTCACTTCAATGGAAGTATATAAGTCCATTTTTGTTTTTAACCAGGCTTGTCTCCATGTAATTCAGCCGATAATAATGTTTTTATATGATAATAATAATAATAATAATAATAAATATTTTCTTACCAGTCCTGGTTATAATTGATCTAAATAAGTTTTTATATAATAGAAAGAAACATTCCTCTTCATATGAATAGAATTAAGACGACGCCATTTTAGACCCACACCCGGAAGGAAGTCTGGTTGGATCTTGGGTTCGGTGGAGGTGAGGGTTGGTTGGGGCATGGCCCATGGGTTGGGGCATTTCCGGGGTGGATCCGGGAAAATGGGGGTGGGAGTCGGGGGGGGGGGGGTCGTTAACCAGCTTGGTGTTCAGCCTCGATCTTCGAATGCCCTTTGGACAATAAGCGAGATAGGGCACAAAGAGAGAGAGAGAGAGAGAGGGAGGGAGGGAGGGGTGGGGGAGGAGAGAGAGAGAGATAAATAATGCGTTTCTTTTATGGTTTTGTTTCTCACGGTGCGCGCGGGCGCGTGTTTGGGCGATTTGGCGTTCCATCTTTCTTTCTTTTTTTTTTTTTTATGTCGACACGTTTCTACTGCCATTACTTTTTTTTTCTATTATCTCATCTTGCAGTATATTTTATGATGTATTTTTAGTGCCATTTCTTCCAAGAAGCTTCATTTACCACAGCTACTCATTTTTTATAGGATGTTTATTTATTGAAATATGTTAATTTATCTCTCTTTCTGATAGCTTATCTGTTCTTGCTGCATTTCCCTTTCTGTTACATCTTTCAAATGCGTATTATATTCTTTGAAATAATAATAATAATAATAATAATGACGTAGGAACTTTTTTCGATTAATGCTAATATGCGTGTGCGTTCGCGTGAGGGCTTTTGTGTATGTGTGCGCGTGAGAATGAGAAGAGCGAGAGAGACGATGAGAGGAGCAATGGAGCGTAGAGGCGCGAGAGAGAGAGAGAGATCTTTTCCCAATAGCAGGACACCACGAGCTGAAATCATTGAAGCGAAAATACACGACCTAGTACATTTCCTGCGAATCATTTTCCGTGAGTGGCTACTACTACTGCTCTGGATCGCCCCCCCAAACCCCCCAAACCCCCCCATTCCCATTTCCCGAGCCTGATTTATTTCTTCCAGGACTCTTGTGACAATTAAAAGGAGCGGTTTGGGGGGCCAGATTTATATGAGGGTCTTTGCTGTTGTCCGGCGTTAGAGCCGAATTTGATTCTGTCATTTTCACATAAAGTGTCCTCAGATTTTCCCTGTAGTATTCGTTTTAAGATTCTCTCTCTCTCTCTCTCTCTCTCTCTCTCTCTCTCTCTCTCTCTCTCTCTCTCTCACACACACGCACACACACACACACACACACACACACAGATCTTCCCTGTAGTATTCGGTTATACAATTTGCAATTGTATAACTTAAGAAAATAAATGGATTTTACTATTATATATATTTTTTTTCGATGACCTTTGTTGTTGTGACACCAGATAACATTAAACCAATCAATCATCAGTCATCATTGTCTCTGTTTTTATTAGATTCGTGATCACGAGTCCAGTCATTCTATATATATGATGCCATAGAGGCAAAAATATAATATCAACGGTCCTTGAACCTGGCAGACGTGGGCCTTGGTACCTTTCTTGTGATTTCCCATATTTGTCAAGCATTTAGAGAGAGAGAGAGAGAGAGAGAGAGAGAGAGAGAGAGAGGAGAGAGAGAGAGAGACGAGAGATAGAGAGAGAGAGAGAGAGAGAGATAACGCCAGTACATATTCAGGTGGTCTGGTAGATAACTCCATGTGCGGCCTTGTTGATTTCGGATAAAAAAAAAAACCGGAAACCCAAAAAAAATTAAACCAGGAAATCGGTGGGTTGCATGCTGGTCTTCTTCTCCTGTCTGTCGGTGGGCTGCTCTCTCTACTCTCTCTCTCTCTCTCTCTTCATTATTGTGTGTTTTATCACCCATGTTACCCCCCCCACCCACTATATGTTTAAATGTATATTTTGTTATAAAAGTTGTAAACGTTGCCAAAGGTGAATGCTCTCTCTCTCTCTCTCTCCTCTCTCTCTCTCTCTCTCTCATCTCTCTCTCTCTCTCTCTCTCTCTCTCTCTCTCTCTCTCTCTCTCATATACTTACACGTGATCACACAAGTTTTGTATAGGATATATATATATATATATATATATATATATATATATATATATGTACATATATATATAGCCTATATATAGTATATATATGTGTGTGCATGTGTGTGCATTCAGATACACATAATTATGCCTGCACAGTATTTAGTTGATTGCAAGCACGGAACGCCGTTGGTATCGCGAACATTAAGAGTGTAGTAGTAGTTAGATTCAACTATCCACTTGCAATGCAGTCAGGTTTTTAACCTCTGAAAACCAGTATCGTGGTTTATTTACAGTAGGGATAACGGCATGAAGCGAAGTCACTTGTTTATTTTTTTCTTTTTTTTTCTTCAGCGCAATCAACGTCAGTTCAACTGTCTTCGTCTCCGTAGGGGGTTAGTGCCATCAGTGCACCTCACGGGCTGCACTGTGGGCATTAGCTTTAAAGGTTCTTTGCAGCATCCCTTCGACCCC
>NC_061094.1:70315138-70322638 GCF_015104395.2 Macrobrachium nipponense
TCGTAATGGGCTGAATTATCCGACCAGCGCGTTATAAAGCTCGCCAAAGTAATCGATTATCTAGCACCGAATATCATTGTTATCGTGGCATACACGATAAAAACATCCCCAGCAATTATCTGTCATTACGAGACTTGCATTGTGGCAGGGCCAACCTTCCGTGAACAATACATAATCGTTCCTCAAAAGGACAGCTTGCTGACGTCAAGACGAGCAACGGTTTCTTCAGCAGGGTATCGGGTTGGGGCGGCGGGGTGCGGGCGGGGCAGAGGAGGGTGGTGCCCGTCCGTCGTTGCCCAGCGGGGGTTTCCATTGCCCAGGTACGTAATACCCAATGCCCAAGCCATCCCCCCCCAACTCCTGAGATCCGGGCAACTGGGAATAGTGAAGGAGGAGTGTTCTTACATTCTGGGAGCTTTGGCGTAGTATACAAGGACTCGACGTCTTGGAAAGATTACGAAAAAAGCAAGGTTTGGGGGGAGGGGGGACTTGGGGAAGGGGTTAGGGGGTGGGTAAGGGGTGTGAAGTCTCTATATATTTATCCGTTACCGTGATTCATTTGGTTTGTTTTCCTACTTGTCCAGGGTCTTGCGAAGTCAGGCAGGCAACTGGTGCTATCCCGTCGCATCCAGCCTCCGTTTCCCAGAGTAGTGTTAAAGATCGGGTGAAGAAGATGGGGGGCGAGGGGAGGGGGGAGGAGGGGGGAGAGAAAGGTGCAGTGCATTAAGGTTCATGGCAAAACTCTCTCTCTCTCTCTCTCTCTCTCTCTCTCTCTCTCTCTCTTCTCTCTCTTATTTTCTCTCTCTCTCTCTTATTATTTATTTGATATGTAGAGTATTTAAAAGGAAAAACAAAATAACTGAATTCCTCTAGTTGTAAGTTAAATAAGGTAAATTAAGTATGAATGTATATATATATATATATATATATATATATATATATATATATTATATATATATATATATATATATATATTAGGAACGTGAGGTTGACTACATATAACTTTTTGTTTTATATATAATATATATATATATATATATATATATATATATATGTGTGTGTGTGTGTGTGTGTGTGTGTGTGTGTGTGTGTGTGTGTGTTCTCGCTGGTCCCTCCTAGAGGAAATGACGACGGTTCGTCGAATGGATGGGTCTTGTGACATCGTTTCTCTTCCCGTAAGCGGTTCGGAGTAATGGAAATTTCTGGTTCTTTTCATGACTCACTTTTCGTAACTTTCACAGTTGCAGGAAACGAGGCGTTGCGATTTCCCAGTTTTAAGGACGACGCCAAAAATTTAGATTAAAGAAAAAAAATATGGGATGTCAGTGGTTGCTTTCGTGTGTGAATAGAAAATTTATATATATATATATATATATATATATATATATATATATATATATATATATTATTATTATTATTATTATTCTTATTATTTTATTATTATTACTATTACTATTATTATTATTATTGTTATTATTATTATTATTATTTAGAAATGAACCTTATTCATTTGGAACAAGGTCACCTGGGGTTTCCATAACATATATATATATATATATATATATATATATATGATATATATATATATATATGCATTTATGTATGTATAACTGAATCACGAAAATTTGGAACGTGATGAATATATACATATATAATATATATATATATATATATAATATATATATATATTATAATATATATATATATATAGATATTATATATATATATATAATATATAAAATATATATATATATATCCTACAAAGTATATATAGTGTAGATTTTTTTGCTCTATCACAGTTCTCTAATTCGACTAGGTGGTAATTATATATTTTATTATTATTATTATTTATTGATTATTATTATTATTATTATTATTATTATGCCGAAGATGAGCCCTATTCATTTGGAACAAGCCCACCAGAGGGAGCCATTGACTTGAAATTCAAGCTTCCAAAGAATATTAAGGGGTTCATTGGGGAAGAATTAAGACGAGCACGTAACCAACTCGTCCAACAACAAGGAACTTGTATCTGCTTAAACACAGTAAAGCTACAGTATTCTGAGTGACTTCCTTATGTGAGAAAATATGCATTCCAGTCGAAAAATATAGATCTCGGTGCTTATCTTGGGTTAGGCAAAGTTCAGCAAGAATAGAGAAGAATAGCGGTACTCGGCCCAATTTCCTTTGGCCCAGATATACCTGAATGGCAGATTCTTTTCAGGTCGTATGTCGTTACCCCCTGCACCTTTTCCTCCCTTGTCTCTGGAGTTTGAAAGCCCGGAGCCTGTAGTGCCCTCTGGGCACCTCACGCGATGTACTGTAGGCATTACCTAATGTTGTTTGCAGCGTCCCTTCGGAACCACTTAGCTTGCAACCCCCTTTCATCCCTTTTACTGTACCTCCGTTCGTATTCTCTTTCTTCCGTGTTCCTTTCCACCCTCTCCTCACAATTGATTTATAGTGTAACTGCTTCGAGGTTTTCCTCCTGTTATACATTTTCAAAGCTTTTTACTCTCAATATCCGTTTCAGCGCTGAGTGGCCTCGTAGGTCACAGCACTTGGCATTTGGCCTAAAGTTTATGTAATATTCTACTGTGTTCTATTCTGGAGATTGAAAGAAGCGAAGAAAATGTATTCGGTTTTTTTACATTTTTTTTTCCAGTCATTATCAGCTTCGTGGCGGCCGCAGTGACTAAGCTCTTTCAGTCCCATTGTGTTTCGTGTTTGTGAATGAATGTGTGCTCGATTGTCTCTCGTGTGTTTGTTTATGTTCGCCTGTGCGCGAAGTGGCTGTTTTGAAAGCAAGCGCATGTGCACAATGCCGCGTTTATTCACACACGAGATTAAGAAGATACTTATTATCGTCTTTGATAAATATTCATGTATGTATAGTGTGCGATTTGTTGTTTACGCTTTTGTATAATGATGTTTACACGTATCCCTGCCCTGCGTTGACTGTGTGTTTATTTATATGATACGTGTAACTGGCATGACTAAATGCACGAGTGGTTTTTGTCTCCCAATTAGTTCTCAGTTGTCTTTTGTATAATTGGGCTAATCTTTAATCAGTCCAATCATTCTCAAGCCTTGGGTAGGGCTTATGTTTATGTATATGTGCACGCACGCATGCACATATACATAAACATTAAATATGTATGTGTATGTAAATATATATATATATATATATATATATATATATATATATATGTATATATATATGTATATAATATTTATTCTTGTTTATCCAGACGAAATATATTCTGGAAATATATATTTACAAAGATTATATAGCTTTCGTCCATCCTTCTGTGGACTTGACCGCTAACTTAAATGAGAGGCTTAACATTCTACTGATTACTTAGAAGCACGATATAGTGTTTATATATATATATATATATATATATATATATATATATATATATATGTATATATATATATATATATATATATATATATATAGTATGTAGGTAAAGTTTTTTTGCCACGAAGGAAAAAATGAAAAAGCGAGATAGTCAAGTACTTTCGGTTTTTCCTGTTCTGACCCTTTTACTGAGGCCAAACTGATTTTACAGAGAACAACATAGTCAAAAGCAAGTTTAATATACAAACTGACACTACAAGATTAGCAAGCAATAAGGGCGGTTTTCACTCTACAGTAAGGAGGAGCCGCCTGAGGGTAGCCACACCTTGAATGGATACACGCAGTGAACAAGTGATTCTCCCAGAAAACAGTATATTTTGAAAAAACACACGGGAGCATATACAATTTAATATCATGAGTTTTTACACAAATTTTCCCAAAAAAAATTATTATTAATGAAAAAGACGAAAGAAAATATAAATATATATATATATCGCAAGAGAAAAGAGGGAGAGAAAATATCGAACCAGAGAGAGAGAGAGAGAGAGTTTAATCTCCATCCAGGATTATACATTGGTTCCTCTTTCCATATCTCTTTTGCTTGAAGAACAACGCCGCCCAGATTAACAACTGTAACCCCACCTCCCCTCTTTCTGTTTGTTCATCTGAAGGGGCCAGTCAAACATCTTTATATATATTCAGCGTGAACTTGAAAATGTAGAATATACTACGAAAGTACTACTTGTTCCAAGTCCTTGATTCACTTACCTTTCAACCGTGGATTTAAGGATATAGTGTGTATATATATATATATATATATATATATATATATATATAGTATATGTATATGTATATATATATATATATATATATATATATATATATATATATATATATTCTCAAGGAAGCAAGGGAGACGTCTTCTGGTAATTTAAAAAGGCTTTATTAAGCGACGTTTCGGGGTCCAGCCCCCATCATCACGGCTGTAAAAGGATTAATACACATAAATATAATAAAAAGACTCATACCTAATAACTAACATACATTTAAAATTCATAGAAAAAAAAACCAACCTACTACAAATACTGAAGAAAAAATTTAACCATTAATCCAAGTGAAAGGGAGAAGACGAGTGACCAGAAGAAGAAGAAAGGTTCCAAGTAAACATAGTTATGCCAGGTAAAGAGGGGTAGCGGTAGTTTGATTGTTTAATTTTGGAACTATTGTTTTTATGAAAGCGATTTCGAAAACAGCAAGCTCTTGAGGAGAAGAAGCCCGTGTAATGACTTTAAAGTGTTTGTATTCTATATTGAATTTGCATTTTTTTGAATGTTCACGAATGTTCGAGAATTCTGGTGAAGACAACCGGACACCTGTTCTATAACTCACCCCCCTGTGGCAATCAATGCGGACTTTAAGAAGCCTACGTGAGGCCCCGACATAATTTCCCAAAACTACATTTGGGACACGAAAATAAATAGACCGCATTGGAAGTCAGAAGAGGGCTCAGCTTTTCTTTATATCTAAATAAAGACCCAATAGTTAATGGGTTTCTTAAGATTAGTTGGCTTTTTATGGCCGGACAATATTCACGTATTAACGTTTAACTTTGGTATAAAACGTTGTATCACTGATAAACGGGACACTAGCAAAGAAAGGCATTCTAGGAGCAGTTGGTCTGTTATTTTTCTCTATTAATTTATTATTCAAAAACTTGGTTAGGTATTTGAAGAAAACCTTAGCTGGATAGCAGTTATCGGTGAAGTACTGTCGTAAAAGAGTAATCTCATTGTGAAATTCAGACCAGCCAGAGGAGAGAGAATATGCCCTGTGGAAGAGTGATATAAAGCGTTTACTTTAAAGTTAAAACTACAAAAGCTGTAAAAATTTGTCCCTAGTCCAGTAAAAGCTTTTTCTAAAAATTGAGGTGTTAAAACCATCCGTATTACGTGACACTTCTATATCTAAAAAAGAGAGCTTATTATCATTTTCATAATCAATTGTAAACTTGATATTAGGGTGGGCTGAATTGGCAAATTGTAAGAAGGAATCAGCTCTGTCTCTGTCTCGAAAAAGAATAAACGTATCATCAACGTAACGGCAGTAAAAGAGAGGCTGATTAGCTAGAGGGCAATTGTCCAGCAACCGCTCCTCCAGTCACACATAAAAATATTCGCAAAGACTGGGCCTAAAGGACTGCCCATAGCCATACCATCACTTTGTTACAGAACAGGGTGTGCCGGTTGTCTTCACCAGAATTCTCGAACATTCGTGAACATTCAAAAAATGCAAATTCAATATAGAATACAAACACTTTAAAGTCATTACACGGGCTTCTTCTCCTCAAGAGCTTGCTGTTTTCGAATCGCTTTTCATAAAAACATAGTTCCAAAATTAAAACAATCAAACTACCGCTACCCCATCTTTTACCTGGTCATAACTATGTTTACTTGGAACCTTTCCTTCTTCTTCTGGTCACTCGTCTTCTCCCTTTCACTTGATATTGGTAATTTTCTTAGTATTGTAGTAGGTTTTTCTATGAATTTTAAATGTAGTTAGTTATTAGGATGAGTCTTTTTATTATATTTATGTGTATTAATCCTTTTTACAGCCGTGATGATGGGGCTGGACCCCGAAACGTCGCTTAATAAAGCCTTTTTAAATTACAGAAAAGACGTCTCCCTTGCTTCCTTGAGAATATATCTCGAACGATTGCTGTTTTCCTGTGTATATATATATATATATATATATATATATATATATATATATATATATATATATATATATATATATATGTATGTACCTCCGTTCGTATTCTCTTTCTTCCGTGTTCCTTTTCCATCCTCTCCTCACAATTGATTTATAGTGTAACTGCTTCGAGGTTTTCCTCCTGTTATACATTTTCAAAGCTTTTTACTCTCAATATCCGTTTCAGCGCTGAGTGGCCTCGTAGGTCGCAGCACTTGGCATTTGGCCTAAAGTTTATGTAATATTCTACTGTGTTCTATTCTGGAGATTGAAAGAAGCAAAGAAAAACGTATTCGTTTTTTTACATTTTTTTTTCCAGTCATTATCAGCTTCGTGGCGGCCACAGTGACGAAGCTCTTTCAGTCCCATTGTGTTTCGTGTTTGTGAATGAATGTGTGCTCGATTGTCTCTCGTGTGTTTGTTTATGTTCGCCTGTGCGCGAAGTGGCTGTTTTGAAAGCAAGCGCATGTGCACAATGCCGCGTTTATTCACACACGAGATTAAGAAGATACTTATTATCGTCTTTGATAAATATTTCATGTATGTATAGTGTGCGATTTGTTGTTTACGCTTTTTGTATAATGATGTTTACACGTATCCCTCCCTGCGTTGACTGTGTGTTTATTTATATGATACGTGTAACTGGCATGACTAAATGCACGAGTGGTTTTGGCTCCCAATTAGTTCTCAGTTGTCTTTTGTATAATTGGGCTAATCTTTAATCAGTCCAATCATTCTCAAGCCTTGGGTAGGGCTTATGTTTATGTATATATATATATATATATATATATATATATATATATATATATCTATATATATATATATATATATATTTATTCTTGTTTATCCAGACGAAATATATTTCTGGAAATATATATTTACAAAGATTATATAGCTTTCGTCCATCCTTCTGTGGACTTGACCGCTAACTTAAATGAGAGGCTTAACATTCTACTGATTACTTAGAAGCACGATATAGTGTTTATATATATATATATATATATATATATATATATATATATATATAAAGGTTTTTTTGCCACGAAGGAAAAAATGAAAAAGCGAGATAGTCAAGTACTTTCGGTCCTGTTCGGACCCTTTACTGAGGCAAACTGATTTTACAGAGAACAACATAGTCAAAAGCAAGTTTAATATACAAACTGACACTACAAGATTAGCAAGCAATAAGGGCGGTTTTCACTCTACAGTAAGGAGGAGCCGCCTGAGGGTAGCCACACCTTGAAGGATACACGCAGTGAACAAGTGATTCTCCCAGAAAACAGTATATTTTGAAAAACACGGGAGCATATACAATTTAATATCATGAGTTTTTACACAAATTTTCCCAAAAAAATTATTATTAATGAAAAGACGAAAGAAAATATAAA
>NC_061094.1:70327638-70347638 GCF_015104395.2 Macrobrachium nipponense
TATTATTATTATTATTATTATTATTATTATTATTATTATTATTGGTTGCACCTCCACAGTAATATAGCATTTGAGTTTATGATCTTTAATGTATATAAAAAGCTTTCGAACCTTGTGCTCGGTTCATCTTCAGTCAAGTCACTTGACGTGCAGCTACTGTCATTATTTTCGACACGGAAAACTGTGCCCATTATTATTATTATTATTATTATTATTATTATTATTATTATTATTATTATTATTATTGACACTAATTTTTCCTCTCTTTCATTCCAGGTAAGAGTTCCTAGGCATTAGGAATGGCTGGAAGATTCGTAAGTAGCTCACAGTTCAATATTTGACCCATGGATTAGGATACATCACAACATAAGTAAAGGGGATATCGCACATTTTATCGTATGAGGTAGACGGGATCGAATTCCATGTTTTATGAATACAGACCTTATTTATATAGGTAAAATACATACATACATACATGTATTAGTTTTTGTCTATCTGACCATGTTTTTTAATCATTAGCTTTGGTGTTAGTGTGGCTGAAAGGTCAAATTACTTATAGACATATCCTACTAAGTAACTCTTGAGTTATTACCACCACGTGTAAGACATATCGGCTAGGCCTAAGTCAGACAGGAGTCTGTTTCTCATCTGTTCACAAGTTTAGCTAACTCGGGGAGTAAGCCTACAAACTACTTTGTTGTTGGTGTTGTTGTTCTTGCTGTTATTGTTGTTCTTGTTGGAGGGTAGGAAAGCCCTATTGAAAAGCCTAATAAGGCCTGGAAAAGGTGTTTCTCGTTGAGTTAAAGATACAGGAATTTTAGAATATGATATTTATGATATATATGTTAGAATGACAATGTAAAAAATGAATAATGTGCATGTTAAATGGTACAGAGCAATTGTTTCTAATAGAATATAGCGTATTTATTTTAATTTTCGTTGGTGAAACAACGTACCGTAGATTTTAGCACGCCCTTCAAGTAAGCTGGAGGTCTGATCACGCCTTGTTTTTTTAGTACGTAAAAAGAAATATATAATGTTACATTGATGAAAATTGATGTTATGTATATTTCAACGTCATAAATTTCTCATATTGATGGAAATTTGTCATGTATGTATTTTTTAAATCATGAATTTGTTATATTGATTAAAAGTGATGTCATCTATTCATTTTTTAACTTCCTAAATTTATGTTACATTGATGTAAATTGACGCCATTTTTCATTTTTAAACGTCATAAATTTGTTACTTACATCGATAAAAATTTGTCATTCATGTATTTTTAACGTCGTATGTAGGTCTCTCTCTCTCTCTCTCTCTCTCTCTCTCTCTCTCTCTCTCTCTCTCTCTCTCTCTGGAAACCCACATACCCTCGTATCAAGTGTTGCCCTCCTAGGAAGCCCTATACCAATAATAATACTTAGATGACCGGCGTCCATCCTTTTCAACCAGCGGGGTCATGACTGTCACATATATCGACTGGCCAAAGAGACAGTTTCTTACCATAAATGAGAAGATGGAGAGGGGAAGAAGAAGATGGAGTGAGGGAGGAAGGAACTGTGGTATAGATGATGGGGGTGTTTGGAATGAGGTTGGAACGGGCCTGGCTTTTTTTTGGGAGGGTGGGGGCTGGGGGGGCGATGGGTAAGGGGCCGGGTTTGAGGTTTGGGTATTATAGAGGGAGAGAGTAGTAGTAATTCAGTTCTCACGGATTGAAAGGGCGGTGAATGGATGGGGAAGGGGGCGGGGGAAGGGAAGGATATGGGTAAAAGGTGTTTAGTTACCCATGATCCCATGATCCTTGATCTCTCCTCTCTCTCTTTCATACATATATATATATATATATATATTCATTATAATATGCATCATTTATTTTTAATGTTGCAGTAAGGGGGCCATAATCCAATTAACCTATTTTGAGATTCAAGGGCCTAAACTCTCTGTCCTTTGAAGAGGCCCAGGCAGATGTTTTCTGTACCAAAAATAAAAGAGCTTTCAGCACACCAGACGTTGCTAGTTGCTTAATCGAAGACTGTGGAATCAATTGGAGCTTGTTTCGTGTTTGTATGTTAAACTGAGAGGCGTGATCCGACCTCCAGCTTACTCGGGATGCGTGCAAGGCTTTCCCCTCATGCAGAAGTTGTAAAAATTATATTCATAACTTAACGTAAATTAAAACGTGCTGAAATCTAGGGTCAAATAGAGCCTTGTTTCACTAACGGAAGTTAAAGTAAATACGCTATATTTTATTAGAAATCATTTTTCTGTACTGTTTAACTTGCACGTCATTAATTTTTTTACATTTCATTCTAATAAATACATCATGAATATCCTATTCTAAAATTACAGTATTTTTAACTCAACCCGAATGACCTTTTTTCAGACCTAAATTTTTTTAGGGTTTTCCAAAGGGCTTTCCAAAACATTGTTTACTGTAATATTGTATTATCTGTCAATAATTTAATTTAAAAAAAAAATGGTAAAATATGTTGCCTTGAAATCCCCCCCCAAACGCTGCAAGAACTGCTTGCTTGCTTTTGCGTCTTCTGCAAAGGACACGAAACAGGTGATGCTTGAATGGACAGAATTCTTGCTTCGGGACTTCCTCCTTCCTCTCTCTCTCTCTCTCTTTATTTTTCTCTCCACGCTACAATTTCGTCTCTTTCCAGGCTGTTCTAATTTCCGTAAGTACCTTCCCTTCTCTCTCTCTCTCTCTCTCTCTCTCTCTCTCTCTCTCTCTCTCTCTCTCTCTCTCTGTTCCCTCCTTCCCACCCCCTATATGCCTCGCCTCCTTCCCCTCTCCCCCATTCCTTCCTTTTTCTCGTCTTTTCCCAAAGAAGATTTGTGTGCTGGAGGATTGGACTTTCCCTTTGGTCAGGGAATGAATCTGGAGTCTTGTGTTTATATAATATATATATATATATATATATATATATATATATATCATATGATATATATATATATATATAATATATATAAATAAAGGTTTTTTTGCCACGAAGGAAAAATGAAAAACGAGTTGGCCGAGTACTTTCGGTCCTATTCGGACCCTTTACTGAGCCTCAGTAAAGGGTCCGAATAGGACCGAAAGTACTCGGCCAACTCGTTTTTTCATTTTTTTCCTTCGTGGCAAAAAAACCTTTATTTATACATAGCATCACGTTTATATACTTCGTGATCAAGTTATTCATATATATATATATATATATATATATATATATATATATATATATATATATGTATATATATATAGTATATATATATTAATCCACGACCAAGTGATTATTCTCTGAAATAATAATAATTAATAATAATAATAATAATAATAATAATAATAATAATATTTTGAAGAAGACCCTCCTTTAAACAAATTATGTTGAGTAAAATGGCAGAATTCAGCGAATTGATATAATAATAATAATAATAATAATATATCCACCCATATTTGAGACATACTTGACATTCAGCTGTCATCGTTATAGACAAAGAGAGAGAGTTTGCGACCACCTAGTCTCCTCCTCCTCCTCCTCCTCCTCCTCCTCCTCCTCCTCCTCCTCCGCTATTTCTCGCCTGGGCCATTTGCTCATTTCAGAAAGGAAAGGGTCTCAAAGGAGACAAGGGCGTGCCGAGAGAGATACAGGAGCCTCTTGTTTTTTAGAGGCGTAATGGGGAGGCGGCGACTGCTGGTGGGCGTTTCCGGGGATTGGGTCCGTGGGTGGCGGGGGGATGCTGTCTTCCCAGACGAGGACGTAGAATACGTTGGGATCAAAAATCGTGTGTGTATGTGTGTGTGTATCTGTACGGCTACGTCTGCGAGGTGAGCGAAGTCGTATCGTGCTAAACGTAAACGTTTTTTTGATTTAATGTTTACATCAGGTTTCAGGTGAGGAATATGAGAACGTTGATACGTCTCTGTTACTACTGTTGATTAATTCTCTCTCTCTCTCTCTCTCTCTCTCTCTCTCTCTCTCTCTCCTCTCTCTACTGCAGCAGTTGTCAGGTGAAGTCGGTTATTGTTACACGCAAACGTTATTGTTTGTTTATTGTTTACTTAAGGTTTCAGGTAAGGAAAATATGCTTGATATATCTATTACTGCTGCTGATTTCTCTCTCTCTCTCTCTCTCTCTCTCTCTCTCTCTCTCTCATACACACACATCTTGCGATACTTACCAGAACTCTTTCTCTCCTTTTTGCAATACATACCATAACTCTTTCTCTCTTTCGATTCATACTGTAGCTCTCTCTCTCTCTCTTCTCTCTCTCTCTCTCTCTCTCTCTCTCTCTCTAATAAGTCTTTGAGACATCATCCTAATCCTTGTTACTCTGCGATACATGCTACAGCTCTCTCTCTCTCTCTCTCTTCTCTCTCTCTCTCTCTCTCTCTCTCTCTCTCTCTCTCTCATCTCTATATCTATATATATATATATATATATATATATATATATCTATATATATATATATATATATATATATATGTACAGAACAGTTATGTGCCCTTATGTCCTCGCCAGGGTATTATTGACTTTCATGTTGCAGAAGAAGAAGAAACAGAAGAAGAGCTTGTTCTGAATCAATCACGCATTCCTGCTCATCTTCCATCCCGGGATTTGCCAATTACGCGTTATTTATTTTCGTCTCTCGTCATTACTCGTTATATTCCGACGTCGCCGTCCTCCTGAATTCCTTCTGTATATTTCACGTTTGCGCCGTTGCTGTTTCTCGTGATTCTGGTGTGTTGTCCTTTCCCTCTTAATTCTCTCATTCCTCGTGTGATTGTCTTTTGATTCTCGTATATTGTCTTTTGTTTTCTCTCTCTTAACTCTCTCATTCCTCTTGTGATTCTGTTGATTCTCGTATATGGTCTCTCTCTCTCTCTCTCTCTCTCTCTCTCTCTCTCTCTCATGTGATTCTCTTGATTGTCGTATATGGTCCCTTTTTTTCTCTCTCTGTTTTTCTCTCATTAATCGTGTGATTCTGTTGATTCTCGTATATGGTCTCTTTTTTTCTCTCTCTCTCTCTTTTAATTCTCTCATTCCTCTTGTGATTCTCTGTTGATTCTCGTTTATAGTCTTTTTTTTCTCTTTTAATTCTCTCATTCCTCGTGATTTCTCTGTGATTATCGTTATGTCTCTTTTCTCTCTTATTCTCTCATTCCGTGTGTTCTCTGTGATCTCGTTATAGTCTTTTTTTTCTCTCTCTCTTTTAATTCTCTCATTCCTCGTGTGATTCTCTTCTGATTCTCGTGTATGGCCCCTTTTTTCTCCAAGTTTTCTCTCATTCCTCTTGTGATTCTCTGTTGATTCCCTTATACTTTTGTCTTTTCTCTCATGTGTGCAATTTTCTCCCCCGTCATCGTACGATTCTCTCATGCTGTCTCTTTTTTTTCGCCCTCTCTCCACGCATTTCTCTCCTTCCTCGTTCTACGCCCCTTCCCCTCATTCGCTCGTGTGTATTTCTTTGGTGGTTTCTTTTCCCCTCGTGTGTTTGTTTGTTTGTTCGTGTGTGATTTTTTCCTAGCGGCATCTTTTCCCCTCACTTTCATTGCAGATTCCATTTGACTGCCGTGTCTACTTTAATGACTCTTTCCATGGCTTCCCTTCTCTCTCTCTCTCTCTCTCTCTCTCTCTCTCTCTCTCTCTCTCTCTCTCTCTGCTGCTGCTGCTGCTGCTGCGATACATGCCTTAGCTCTCTTTCGATACATATCGTAGCTTTCTCCCTCTCACTCGATGTCTCCTCGGGTGGACTAATAAGTCTTTTGGGACATTCTAATCCTTGTAACACCTTGTAATTACCTTCTCTCTCCTCTCTCTCTCTCTCTCTCTCTCTCTCTCTCTCTTTGTGATATATATACCTTAGTTCTGTCTCTCATTCTCGATATACATGCCCTAACTCTATCTTTCACTCTTTTTTGCGATACTGTAACTCTCTCTCTCTCTTCTCTCTCTCATTCTTTTTGTCATTTATGAATTTTATTGATTTTTAATTTCATTCATTATTTAACGGATTCCCTGATGATGTGATAAAGTTATTACGAATGGTGGGAAATAAAGAATTATAATGAATTTAGAACGTTTCCATGGTCCACCATATATATATATATATATATATATATATATATATATATATATATATATATATATATATATATATAAAGTGAGAAAGGTGGATTGTATATACCCATTTTTGCGGTCTCCAGAAATTGTGGTATCGCCATTATTATATCAACTGTTTGATGCCGCCGGGTTTTTGAAGCCCTTTGCTCGGAGGAGTCTTTGCCCTAATTTCATTTGTTTCGAGTTCTGTCTGTCTGTCTGTCTGTCTGTTTGTCTGTGGCTCTATACTAATGAGAGAGAGAGAGAGAGAGTTTCCTCGGAGAAAAGGTTATAGAGAGAGAGAGAGAGAGAGAGGAGAGAGAGGAAGTTAGTTTTCCTCGGAGAAAAGGTTTAGAGCGAAACTGTTTCTCTTGGTGAAAAAGTTGTAAGAAAGTAAGAGAGAGAGAGAGAGAGAGATTCCGATATATTTACTAGTTTGGCACTCTGGCACTCTGTGGGGGGGGGGGGGGGGGGGGGATGCCTCGCAGAGGTATTGGAGGAAGGATAAAATGTTGCCGATTCTATTTCACCTCATTTTATTGAGACAAGAAACACACACACAGGGAAGGATTGGGTGGGGGGTGGGGAGAGTTGGGTGGGTGGGGAGGGGGTTGGAGAGTTAAAGGTTTTATAGGGAGGGAAATAGCTTTTATTGAAAGGGGGGGGGGGGGGGTTGGAGTCGGCGCTGTCTTAAGAAAAGGGAGTTTCTGTATGAAAGAGATTTAATGAAGAGAGAAATGTATAGAGTGGAAGGAAGCTTTGAGAGAGAGAGAGAGAGAGAGAAGGAGAGATGAAAGAGAGAGATAGAGAGAGAATTTGAGGAGAGAGAGAGAGAGAGTTCTTTCCCTCGGAGAAAAGGTGCAAAGAGAGAGGGAGAGAGACTGCTTAGAGGGACAGAGGCTGCTTTCCCTTTTAGAAAACGTTAAAGAGAGAGAGAGAGAGAGAGATGTGGTCTTAGAAATTCAATCGAGTCTACACCATTTGCTGGATTGTTTTGTGTACGCTATTCGTCGTCGTCTTCTTCTTCTTCCTCCTCCTCCTCATCTTCTTCTTCTTCTTCTTCTTCTTCTTCTTTAGTTTTATTTTTATGCCTGTTTTCGGAAGATTGACAACCCCAGAGTAGTCTTGTGAAACTGATCAGTAACGCCTAAATCAGTCCAGTCTTTGTACTTGTCACAGAATAACCTGAGGTAATAATAATAATAATAATAATAATAATAATAATAATAATAATAATAATAATAATGAATAATAATAATATGGATTTGGGTCATTAGGAGTTTGTCAAAATTTGATTTCAGTAAACAGTTTAAAAATATGGATTCGTTGCTGGATAAGTTGAAATGCTTTAAAGATTAACATTGCATCATGGAATATCTTTGCAGCCAACCCCAACTCTTACGGAAACCGAATTGACTGACAGAAAGATAATCTTGCGGAAAAATGTCCAGTGGTCGCAGATTTTATAGAAATAAATAATTTGATAGCCTATTTGATTATTGAGATGGAGTAACGCTTTGAATTTCTGATCCGAAAAAATATTCCTTTTTCACCCAGAAGTCTACTCTCCCACGGTGATCAGAAGACCTTAATGGTGATATTTCTTTTTTTATTCGTAGGAGAAGGAATATTCTTTTTTTTATTATTTCTATTTGACATTGTCAGAATTCATTATTTCTCGCGATGGGTTTTGTGTCAGAATTATAAATAAATAATGCACGTCATATTTGTGTTCACACGTGTATGTGTTTGGGAAGCGGCCTTTTTTTGCGTAATATATATACCTATATATATATATATATATATATATATATATATATATATATATATATATATATATTATATATATATATATAAAGAGAGAGAGAGAGAGCATTTCCCCTTCGCTTTACCTTGAAAGTTGGGGCGAATTGTTTTGCTTTTATGTGCCATTAGAAAACATTTCGAAAAATGGATTGAACTATTGAATTACCTCGCGGAGAGAGAGAGAGAGCCGAGAGAGAGAGAGAGAGAGAGAGAGAGAGTCTTTGGTAGGGTCCCCTGCCTAGTGCAGCAACAAATTATAGTACGCCAAATTCGAAGCCATTTATTTCATGGTTATTTTCCCTCTATTTCGCCATATTGCGACGGTTTTAATTTTGAGGAATTGCTTCGGTTGGGGAAAGACTGAAGGAAAAGTGTTGTTGTTGTTAATGTTGTTGTTGTTTGTCATTGTTGTTGCTAAGTCTTTGTGAGAAGAGGGACCTCTGCATGTCCCTTGGCCATTTGTTGCTGCAGACTAATGTGTTGGTTCGCGACGGTCTTAGAGGACTCGGTATTTTTCCTTCTGCTCTCTCTCTCTCTTCTCTCTCTCTCTCTCTCTCTCTCTCTCTCAAAGGAACATTTCCCAGTTTTGTTTTCTCGAATTTCTCTCTCTCTCCCAGATGGACTAACAAGTTTTTGAGACATCCTAATCCTTGTAACTCTCTCTCTCTCTCTCTCTCTCTCTCTCTCTCTCTCTCACTGAAAGGGATTGAAAGGAACATTTCCCAGTTTTCTCTCTCTCTCTCTCTCTCTCTCTCTCTCTCATCTCTCTCTCTCTCTCTCTTACTGAAAGGGATTTAAAGGAACATTTCCCAGTTTTCTCTCTCTCTCTCTCTCTCTCTCTCTCTCTCTCTCTCTCTCAGTATTTTACATTGCTAAGGTAAAATAAAGTTCTTTTCATTGCCGTTAATGCTCGTACTGCTACGTAGTCTAGAAACCGCCATCAGTAAACGCCTAATTCCACGAGATGATGTTGGCGGAATAAACTGCAGTGTCAGTAATAAAGGTTAATAATTAATGGTACCCGGTCCAGCCACTTGCCTTGCCTGCTCCTGGCTTGGGGAGAGGTGGTGTTGCTTTGGTGTTGTGGAAGCTGGTGGTGTTACGTTGGTGTGAGTGGTGTTTTTTTGGTATGTGGCGTTGCATAGGTATCAGTGGTGTTGCCTTGGTATCAGTGGTGTTGTTTTGGTATCTGGCGTTGCGTTGGTATCAGTGGTGTTGCCTTGGTATCCGGTGTTGCTTTGGTATCAGTGGTGTTGCTTTGGTATCAGTGGTGTTGTTTTGGTATCCGGTGTTGCTTTGGTATCAGTGGTGTTGCTTTGGTATCTGGTGTTGCTTTGATATCAGTGGTGTTGCCTTGGTATCTGGCGTTGCGTTGGTATCAGTGGTGTTGCTTTGGTATCAGTGGTGTTGTTTTGGTATCTGGCGTTGCGTTGGTATCAGTGGTGTTGCTTTGGTATCTGGCGTTGCGTTGGTATCAGTGGTGTTGCTTTGGAAATATCGGTGTTGCTTGGTTATCAGTGGTGTTGCTTTGTATATTTTTTTTCTGGTGGTGTTGCTTTGGTATCAGTGGTGTTGCTTTGGTATCTGGTGTTGCTTTGGTATCAGTGGTGTTGTTGGTATCTGGTGTTGCTTTGGTATCAGTGGTGTTGCTTTGGTATCTGGTGCTGCTTTGGTATCAATGGTGTTGCTTTGGTATCTGGCTTTGCGTTGGTATCAGTGTTGTTGCTTTGGTATCGGGTGTTGCATTGGTATCAGTAGTGTTGCTTTGGTATATATCAGGTGTTGCGTTGGTATCAGGTGTTGCTTTGATATCAGTGGTGTTGTTTTGGTATCTGGCATTGCTTTGATATCAGTGGTGTTGTTTTGGTATCCGGTGTTGCTCTGGTATCAGTGGTGTTGCTTTGATATCAGTGGTGTTGCCTTGGTATCTGGCGTTGCATCGGTATCAGTGGTGTTGCCTTGGTATCTGGTGTTGCCTTGGTATCAGTGGTGTTGCCTTGGTATCAGTGGTGTTGTTTTGGTATCTGGCGTTGTGTTGGTATCAGTGGTGTTGCTTTGGTATCTGGCGTTGCATTGGTATCAGTGGTGTTGCTTTGGTATCCGGTGTTGCTTTGGTATCAGCGGTGTTGCTTTGGTATCTGGTGTTTTTTTTTTGCCTGTCAGTGGTGTTGCTATAGGATCTGGCGTTGCGTTCGTATCAGTGGTGTTGCTTTGGTAATCTGGTGTTGCCTTTGGTATCTGGTGTTTCCGTGGTTATCCTGGTGGTTGCTTGGGGTACACATGGTGTTGTTTTGGTATCTGGCGTTACTTTGGTATCGGTGGTGTTGCCTTGGTATCTGGCGTTGCTTTGGTATCGGTGGTGTTGCTATGATAGCTATCTGGCGTTGCGTTCGTACCAGTGTTGTTGCTTTGGTATCGGGTGTTGCGTTGGTATCAGTGGTGTTGATGGTTTGCGTTGGTATCGGTGTGTGTTGTTGCTGCTGTTCCGTTAGTAGAATTGGTGTTGTGTTTTGTTGGTATCAGTGGTGTTACTTTGGTATCTGGCGTTGCGATGGTATCAGTCGTGTTGATGGTGTTGCTTTGGTATCAGCTTTGTCGCTAGTGTGCTTTGGTATTAGCGGTGTTGATGGTGTTGCATTCGTATCAGCGGTGTTGCTGGTGTTGAGTTGGTATCAGTGGTGTTGCCTTGGTATCTGGCGTTGCACTGGTATCAGTGGTGTTGATGGTGTTGAGTTGGTATCACTGAGGTCGCGTTGGTATCAGTGGTTTCCATGGTGTTGCACTGGTGTCATCGGTGGCGTTGGTGTTGCATTGTATCGGTGTTGAGTTGGTATCACTGGTGTGGCGTCGGTGTCAAGTGTGTGTTGCTGGTGTTGCGTTGGTATCAGCGGTGTTTGTGTGGTGCTATGTTTTACCGTAATGACTTCATCGCCAATGGGACTCCCTCTCTCTCCCTCCCTCGGCGTATCTCTCGTCGAGACGACTACCGTCATAGGTTCGTGGTGCCTCCTCCAGGCCCTTTTGGCTCTTAGTGCCCGGGGTCATTAGGCCTACTTTACCCCTCCCGTCCTTCCCTAATCTGGTGTGGTACGCTGAAACGGCTCGTTTTTCATCTTTCGCGACCAGCCTCTCCTCCTCTCTCTTCCTCCTCTTGTGTAGGCCTAGTGCCGGATTATGGCGAAAGGAAAGGTCTCCTCCAAAGGTTATATTATTCGTCGTTTGCTGGAGATTTTACGTATAGGTTTCCTTCTCGTGGTCCGTTGTCTTTCTGCCCTTGATGAATGGAGCAGCGGCTGGTTGTTGTAAGCCACTTGGTGAATGAGGAACAGTACTAGTGCTCCTCTCTGAGAAACAGTACTCATATCTATCTTCCAGACTGAAGTCAAGACCATTAATCGAAAGTAGGTGATTTTGATGAGAAAATGTTCATATTTTCCAAAATCATATTTTGAGAAATATTTGTTTGTTCTGCCCAATTTTTTGTGTGTGAATTAATACCAAGATGATGTTGGTTAGCTTTCTTGATAGCGTTACAGTGCCTATGCTCACGAATTTAAGTGAATCTTTAATATATAATATATTGTGTGTCTGTTTGGAGCTACAACCGATAGTTCATCACTAATATAATATTCTTTCAAATATGAAGCCCCCAAATAACCAATTAATATCTGATTCACTTCATATTGGGAATAACCCAGCCAAAGGGAATAATATAGACATTGGTGTCAGTGGACGAAATTGCTGCCCTTCAACGCATCAACCAAAAAGTCACAGATTTGAATCCGGGCCAAGGTGGAAGCACTCGTCATTTACAATTCCCTTTGGCAGTGTGTCATTTCCAAAGGCCGTTGTGCCCTTTAAAAATACACTCGCATACACGTGTGTATATATGTGTATATATATATATATATATATTATATATATATATATATATATTATGCCTATACATGAGTTTGTGTATCATTATATATATATATATATATATATATATATATATATATATATATAGTATATATATATATTAATATATATATATATATATATATATATATGCAAATAAATTCTGCTAAAACAGGATACATCTCAAGTATAAAAAAAGGCCCATTAGAACACTTGGTTTAAAGCTAAGGATAAACCAGCGCGTTTTAATGGAATTCTACTTGATATATATATATATATATATATATATATATATATATATATATATATAATCAGAGACACATTATATAATTCATATCTTTATTTTTCCCTTGCTGTTTTTCATTTTTCACATACATATAGTTTTCTTTTGTCGTGAAAGTTCATTGTCTTCCTGTCCTCATGACAATGTCTAGCGTCCTGCTTGTATAATCTGCTGCCTAAGTGCGAGCTTTACCATTTATACAGCTACCTCCATTCCAGCCAGTCATGTATTTTCATTTTACCATCATAGCGGGACTGTGGATTAAGTACCTCCGAGATACAGCCAATCTCGAATCTTGTTAGGTACGTACAAATGAATATTAATTCTGATGTGTCTTGGTTGCCTTGTGGTTTAGAAACCGCAAAACTGGCTGGAGACCAAAGCCAGCATGCTTCACGGAGGTCGTTGTGCTTGTTGAATGGAAGTGTGTGTGTGTATGCCTTTTGAAAGCATATTTTCACTCGAGAATGTTTCAGCCGGATGATTTTAACTCGGAACGTTTACTTGAGTTTGTAATGTCTACGCATAGCTTATACTTAGTAAGTTTATTTTTTTTTTACTCGCTTGTGATACCGCAAACCTAAAGATCTCTCTCTCTCTCTCTCTCTCTCTCTCTCTCTCTCTCTCTCTCTCTCTAAAAAAAATAATAAATAGATAAATGGACAAACACAAAACTAGTAGTAGCGTTATATTACAGTCGCCTTTGCTCGGGTCTCTCTCTCTCTCTCTCTCTAAAAAAAATAGTTAAGGTACTGCGGTATTCGCTCGGTTATCTCTCTCTCTCTCTCTCTTTAAAAAAAAGTAGTAGACTTAGAGCACAGTCGCATTTGCTCCTGTTTCTATCGACCGATTTCAGCCGTCTTGTGTCTTGAGGGGTAGAAGCAGAAGTCTTCCAAATTTGCATATGTTAGTAGAATCAGCCCCCCACCCTCTCTCTCTCTCTCTCTCTCTCTCTCTCTCTCTCTCTCTCTCTCTCTGATCCCCGGGGTGGTAGGACGCTTCGTTGCTATAAAATGCTTTTCTCTCTATTTTAAATTTTTCTTTTTCAATATGGAAATATTCCTTCTTTTACGTTTTGGTATTTTGAGAAACTGTCATTTTGAACTATTAACATTTCATAAGCGTCATTTTGCCGTTACCGTTTTTTTTTTTTTTTTATTTATTTTTTTTTTACGGTTGACTTGCTGTCAAAGAGACAATTGATGCGTATTATTTTTTTTTCATTGATCTGTAAGGAGTACGATTATAGGCACTAGCCGTAAAAACACTTAGGTATACTATTTACTATTCATAGAGCTATGTAGATACATATATACATATATATATATATATATATATATATATATATATATATATATATATATATATATATATATATATACATACACATACTTTCTTACTTATTGATCCCAATTTGTCTGAGGAGAGAGTTTGGTTGGTTCATCATAGCATTTTCCAGACTACCATTCTAGCTTTCATTCTTCTTCTTCATCTTTTTCTTCTGCTACTCCGGCAGGAGAAGAGTGCCCTGTTAACCCGGATGACTGTAACGAGAATTTATGGGGTGGCGGTCTTCAAGTTTATGCGGCCCTTCGATGTGGTCATTACACCTCTTCTTCGGAGCCTTCTTCTGCGTCTTTCCCCCCGTCCCTTATCATCCCCTTCCCCCTGTCTATTTTCTGCGGTGAGACCATGCGGGGAAATGGAGTGAGCGGAGAAGAGGAAGAAGAAGAAGAAGAAGACGAGAGAGAGAGAGAGAGAGAGAGAGAGAGAGAGAGAGAGAGAGATATGAGTCGTGAAATCAGGACGAACCATTCATTCTCCTCTGGGTTCAAGTAGGAAGCTCTGAGGGATTTCCTTACGTTTTACACACGTGTACACATGTAAACATGTTTACACATGAGTACACATGTATCCTCTGAGCTTATTAATTCGTATTAATTACACGTATATACATATGCCTTCAAGATTTCCTGAAGTAAGGCATGTGTATATTCAAGTAGTTAAATGCATACTCATGTGTTTATTCATGTCATTTGTATGTATATGCATATGCCCTTGATATTTTCCTTCAGTAACGTATATGCATATTTATGTTGTTGTATGCAGCTGCATTTTCCTTGTATATTTAGCACACGTGTCTTAACTGTTATAGATTCGTAGGTACTACCTTACTTGTATGTACCATGTTTCAAGTTAATGTGCTGTTCAAGCATATTAATTAATGATAATGGTGTTATTATTATTATTATTATTATTATTATTATTATTATTATTATTATTATTAGCAGTATTTAGATTTTAGGATACACAATCTCATCGAAGTGCTGCAGTGTAATTATTATTATTATTTTATTATTATTTAAATGTTAGGATACACAATCTCATCGAAGTGCTGCAAAGTGCTACTTATTATTATTATTATTATTATTATTATTTAGATTTAGATTTAGATGTAGATTTTAGGATTTAAGCGCCCCTCGATAAGCGTGGAGTAAGCGATATCAGACCGGAAGCCTGTAGTAAGTGATTTCAAATCCTCCTCACAATGGCTGAAGGCTCAAGGTTAGTTGAACAGAGTAGCAGTAACGTAGGATTTATAACAGCGGTTGATTGCCTATGCTAACTCCCTACAGCAGCAGAAGCAGCGGTTTAGAAATACATGAAGGTAGGGGTTGGTTGGTGGGTGGTGGTGGTGGTTTTATCGGCAGCCAAAGTAGAATAGTTTTGGGGAATTATGACTCTCGTAATGGCGGTAATATTAGGAGTCAGTCTTCATTTATGTGATGGTTAGTATTATTGTTATTATTGTCGTGGTTTTTTTTTATATGAAGTAGGAGAAGTAGGAGCAGGAGTCGTAGTAGTAGTAGTAGTGGTAGAAGTACGTGGATAAACAATCCAGATACTATTTACCTTTCGGTACAATTCATTGTAATGTATTCCTATGCGTAGTGTAGGTTACCATTCATAATTCTGTGGTAGCGAGCCTTGGAAGATTCATATTCATTATACGGTCCTCGTTTTCGGCTTAACTGTAAGCAATGGCTACTTTATAAGGGCCTTCTGTTAGGTCTGCTTGTTCTCTCTCTCTCTCTCTCTCTCTCTCTCTGGCTCGATAGTAAGCAATGGCTCCTTTATACGGACCATCTATTAGCTCTCTCTCTCTCTCTCTCTCTCTCTCTCTCTCTCTCTCTCTCTCTCTCTCTCTCCTGCCGCCAGCATTCTGCGTTATAAGCGCAGACCGCCACACAGGCTTCGTATGAGCTATTGAAGAGACCTTACTGTTTATGAAGCATTTTATGCGCATGTGATTTGGTACTGTTTTGATTGTGGTGGCTTCTCTTGGGGGATTGGAATGGGAGAAAGAATGGGCGGTGGAAATGGATGGGGACTCGGAATGGAACTTTAATATTTTCCCATCCCTATAGAATTGAAGTCTGAATGTGGTGGACTCCATACTTTTAGGTGACATTATGTTTTGTTTTCTGTTATGACGTAATTCATGCTTCAAAATTAAGATGGGGCGAGCATTTTGAAGGGGTTACTCCACAAGAAGGTGTCAGTTGGCTTGAAGAAGCCGCGATAGTTAGAAGAATCAAAGAAACCGGAGGCTGAGGGAGAATTCCGAAGCTTTAGGGTATGCTAGGTTGTGCTATATGTCGGTATATTTATGTTTATTATTTTTCGATATGTGGTATATACGACGCCAATTAATTCATGAAATAAAGTACTAACAGGCTCACATTTCATATTCATACATAAAAATGAGGAGACTATGATTGTAAGTGGTCTCCCCGTAGGGCGGTAGCGCCGGCGTCTGTGTTCCTCATGCGGTGCACTGTAGGCATTACTTAAGGTTCTTTGCAGCATCCCTTCGGCCCCTAGCTGCAACACCTTTCATTCCTTTTACTGTACCTCTGTTCATATTCTCTTTTCCAACTTACCTTGCACTCTCTCCTAACAGTTGATTCACAGTGCAACTGCTTTGAGGTTTTCCTCCTGTTGCAACTTTCAATCCATTTTATTCTCAATTTCACTTTCAGTAATGAATGACCTCATAGGTCCCAGCGCTTGATCCCATCCACCAGTTTACGAAGACGCAAAGACAAATTATCGCAGCATTCTGAAACACGTCAACACACTTTTACGAAGTCATTCTCTGGTATCCATTGAGTATTAGGGTGCATTACTCTGGCGTTCCGATAAGGAATAGCAAGCATAAACAGCCATTAAGCTGCCTGCACGACACCGGCTCTCTCACGCCGGTGGAACTTTTCCAATATCACATCTCAAAGGTGACACTTTTTTTTTTGGGGGGGTAGTTTTTTTTTTTTTTTTTTTTCTTAAGGCTGATGCTTTTATTTGCTCAGTGAAATTTTTTTTTTGTTTACTTTTACCCCGTAGCTTTTTTTTTTTTTTTTTTTTTTTTTTAAAGGCAGTGAATTTTTTTTTTTTTTTGTTTTTTTTTTTTGTAAGTTGACACTTCTTTTCGCCCAGTTAAGTTTAAAGTTTTATCTTTTTATTTTTTGTGTTTTTTAAGGCTGGTGCTATTTTTTTTTGCAGTGAAGTTATTTTTTTTTAAAGTTGACACTTTTTTTCGCCCAGTGAAGTTTAAGGTTTGTTTTTCATTATTTTTTGCTTTTTTTTTAAGACTGGTGCTTTTTTTCCAGTGAAGTTATTTTTTTTTAAGTTGACACTATTTTTTTGCCCGAGCGAAGTCGTTTTTTTATTTATTTATTTAGTTATTTATATTTTTTTTTTTTTATTTTTTTTTTTTTTTTTTTTTTTTTTTTTTTTTTTTTTTTTTTTTAAGGACTAGGCCGTTCACTTCTCCATCCCGCTGGGTTTTCGCGGGAATGTTTTCCATATGCAAATTTTGTTGCCAGTTCTTCTATGTAGAGGGTCTTATATGTGTATGTGTAGTATACTTTGCATGTATTCCCTGCTGCGTACGCATCCTTATACTATACTCCTCCCCCCATACAATTGTTTGCTTGTTTGTCTCTCTCTCTCTTAGGCATAGGAAGGGTTGCGGTGCTACTCCAAAGGACATTTGCCTTTACCTTGTTATATAACTGCATTTGGTTTTTTATTTTTCCCTCTTTTCAGCTGCTTTTTAAAAAATTATTTTTACAACCATTTTCATTTATTTTTATTTTTATATTGATTTACTTTTTTTACATTTATCCTTATGTCAAATCAGTTGGGTTATAGTTTTTATCGCTTTCAGGGTTTTTGTTTTGTTTTGTTTGAAGTATCACAGTTGGTTGTTTTTTTTCACTTTTAAACTGCTTTTTATGTATTTTTACAACCATTTTCATTTATTTTTATTTATATATATATCGATTTACTTTTTTTACATTTATCCTTGTCTCAGTTCAGTTGGTTTAGTTTTTATCTTTTTCAGTTTTTTATTTTTTTGGAAGCACCCCAGTTGCTTATTTTTATTTGCTTTCTACTCCTACATTTTTATGTAATTTTACAACCATTTTCGTTTATTTTTATATTTATATTTATTTACTTTTTTTATACACTTATCCTTATGTCAATTTAGTTGGTTTAGTTTTTATTTATTTTTATTTTTTTTAAGTATCACTATGATGTTTTCGGCTTACCTAGATGAGAGCTATGAGACAGGAGGATGAATGGAAATGAGTAAAAAAATGTGGAGAATAAAACACGGGAAAGACGTTAATTGTGGAATTTTTCAAAGACGTGAGTTGTGGAATTTCTCAAAGACGTGAATTGTGGAATTTCTCAAAGACGTGAGTTGTGGAATTTCTCAAAGACGTGAATTGGAATTCTCAAAGGAACGTTGAATTGTGGAATTTCTCAAAGACGTGAATTGTGGAATTTCTCAAAGACGTGAATTGGAATTTCTTAAAGACGTGAGTTGTGGAATTTCTCAAAGACGTGAATTGGAATTTCTCAAAGACGTGAATTGTGGAATTTCTCAAAGACGTGAATTGTGGAATTTCTCAAAGACGTGAGTTGTGGAATTTCTCAAAGACGTGAGTTGTGGAATTTCTCAAAAGATGCGTGAATTGTGGAATTTCCAAAGACGTGAAGTTGTTAAAAGAAGTTCTCAAAGACGTTGAAATTGTGGGAAATTTCTCAAAGGGACGAATTGGGAATTTCTCAAAGCGGAGTTTTGCGTGAAGTTGTGGGAATTCCACAGAAAGACAAAGCAGCAGAACTAGGTAATGTGGCCATTTAAATCGAAAACTTGCAGGTTATGTGATCATCAAATCGCACTTCATGCGGTGCACTGTGGGCATAACTTACGGTTCTTTACGGCCTCCCTTCGGCCCCTAGCTGGGACCCCTTTCGTTCCTTTTACTGTACTTTCGTTCGTATTCTCTTTCCTCCAACGTACTTCCCACCCTCTCTTAACAATTGATTGATAATACAACTGCTTTGAGGTTTTCCTTTAAAACCTTTTTTCTGCTAATTTCCGTTTCAGCGCTATATGACCTCGTAGGTCTGATCGCTTGGCCTTTGGCCTAAATTCTATATTGTTATTCTATTCTTGCTATCGGCGAGCAGAATGAAACTGCGAGTCTGCTCAAAGTCTCCTTCTCTACCACACGTTACTCCTCTCTCTCTCTCTCTCTCTTCTCCTCTCTCTCGTCTCTCTCTCTCTCTCTCTCTCTCTCTCTCTCTCTATATATATATATATATATATATATATATATATAATATATATATATATATATAATTTATATATATAGTAATACTCTCTAATTTTATGATATTCTTTTGTTATTGATGAATTTTATTAATTTCTGAAGTTTTAGTCGAGATTTGTTGATTCTTAAACAAACTTTTGTATGTCTAAAATAACAAATATTTTAAACTATTTGTAAGATGATTTTACTAATTGTAGTTTTATATTTTTATGAATACCCAATGTAAAATATTGGAAATAAAGAATTATTATTGTTATTATTATTATTACCTCTCTCTCTCTCTCTCTCCTCTCTCTCTCTCTCTCTCTCTCTCCTCTCTCTCTCTCTCTCTCTCTCCGTAGAGGAATTTGCACAATGCGAACGACCCCCCCACAGGGGGGGAGAAGTTCTTTTTATGCAAAATATGGATGAAATGGGGCTGGAAACTTCGACACTCGGGAGAGAATTTCGCCGGGGATCAGAGGCCCCCCCTGAGGAATCAACTTATGGCCGAGATATGTACTGTGCGCCTTTTTTGGTGGGGTTTGGGGGAGGCTTTCATTGAAACTCCTCCGAGCAAGAAATTGAGAAACTTCGAAAATTTGCTACGAAGTTGTTCGACACCAAAAAAAAAAAAAAAAAAAAAAAATCTCCAAGTCTGACCTGTTGCCTTTTTTTTTTTTTTTTTTTTTTTTTATGGGTTTAGAGATAAACCGGCTGTTGGTTGGTGGAGTTTGTCGAGAAGCCAATTCAAGATTAATATCAGATGCGATGTCTGTCTTTTACACGATCAAGTAGCCAGAATGATTCTTTTTAAAGTTAAATTTGATTCCTCTTTCGAAAAGTGTCGATTAACTTGATGGCAGCGTTAGATCATTTAAGCTACAATTCCGGGGGAATGAGTTAGTTATTCTTTCTTTATCGTACGCCAGTTTAATGTTTGTTGTATGAAGCCATATATATCGACCAACACGAGTTGAATAAAAAAAAAAAAAAACAAAAAAAAAAAAATTGCAATCCAGAGAGAAGTGTTTCATTGGCATCTCAACAGTTCAAGCCGAGATGCAGAGCATTTGTACCCTATAACAATTCACCTTATTTTGGACTAATTTATTGATATATGTATCTGTCTGTTTATTAATTTACTAATTTATCTTTTGTTTTCTTTTACCAGAACCGATCTCTTCTTTGTCTATTTCGTATTATCTTCAGTAACCTCCTCATCCTCCACGTAAACACCGTATGATTTA
>NC_061094.1:70352638-70357638 GCF_015104395.2 Macrobrachium nipponense
TATATATATATATATATATATATATATACTATATATATATATAATATATATATATATATATATAACACACATATATATATATTATATATATATCTATATATATATATATATATATATATGCATATATATATTCAGTGCAGTAGTACTACCAGTCCTGATGTATGGCTCGTCCACCTGGGCACTGCCCCACAGAACAGAGGAGAAAGGTTGGATGCTTTTGAGATGAAGCTGCTGAGAAGAATACTTGGCATTAAAATGGATGATTATGTTAGAAATGAAGACATCAGGGTGAGATTGAGGCAAAGGCCAGTCAGTACCAGGTTGAAGAGGGAAGGCTGAAAAAAAAAAAATGGTTTGGACATGTTGAGAGGATGGAAGAGTATAGAGACCCCAGGAGAGCACTGAGAGCAGTACAAATAGGAAGAAGACGCTGGGTAGACCAAGAACGAGGTGGATAGACATAATTGTCAGGGATCTTGAGGATGAAATCCAAAACTTAGAGGAAGCGAGGGAAATGGCTCGGGATAGAGACAGAGGAGAGAAACTGTATCAGCCTTATGCCACTGGCCAGTGGCGGGAAGATAAATCTAAATCTAAAATCTAATATATATACTTATATATATATATATGTATATATATATATATATATATATATATATATATATATATATAGAGAGAGAGAGAGAGAGAGAGAGAGAGAGAGAGAGAGAGAATCCGGTTACGCGTATAAATATCAATACAGAAGCAGGCACCTCGACGAGTGTTATATGAGTGATGTTTACATTTTTATAATTTTTTATTTTATTTTTATTTTATGTGGAATTCGTAGTTTCGGCCGTTTCCGAAACTGTCCCTGACTTTAACGAGTTGTTATTCGCCGTGTCCTGCATCTGAATGACTGAGGGGCCCAATTTTGTGTTCGTTTTTATTCTCTGGCACTTTTCCTTTGTCCCGTTTCGGACGACGTCGCAACACCTGATTGCGCTTTTTTTTGCGCGCGCGGGCGCGAGGATTCTTGCTGTCCGAAGTCAGTTGCGTTGTGCGTGTATATGATTATATGTGTAGACTGTTTTTGTAAGCACACACATTATATACGTATATAAATATTGTGTATATATATATATATATATATATATATATATATATATATATATAATATATCTATATATATATACACACACACACACACACACACACACACACACACTCGAACAGGACAAAAAAACAAAAAAGGACAGTTTTTGCAAGCACACATTTTTATATATATATATATATATATATATAATATATATATATATATATATATATATATATATATATATACACACACACACAACACACATATATATATATATATATATATAATATATATATATTTATATATATATATTATATATATATTTATTTGCGAACAGGAGGACAAACAAGGAGGAGTTAAGCAATTCCACTCAACTTTCTGCCAATTTTGCAAAAAGCACATCATCATCCATAGAAGAAAAAACATTTTAAACTGAGCAATAATGATTTGGCAAAATGAAATTACAATACTTATTATAAAAGTAGATAGACGCTACGCTCCTACGGTAGTTTTCTAATATGCAGTACGTTTGGATAAGTGTGTGTATATATTTACAAGAAGGCGCGTAAATGGGCAGACACGCAAAAGGCACAACGCGTAACGCTAAGAAAACTCATATTGGAACATCCTATTTGTCAAGGAGGAGATGCACGTGCCATGTTACCGCTTTCTGGAGGTGTGGCATCCCCCCCCTTCCTTTTTCATTTTTTGTCCCCACCTACTTGTCTCGTCAAAATGTAAATGTAAATCGTTTTACGAATACCGTCGAAAACACGGCGTATATGCGTATATACATCTGGATGTAGACAAACTTCGAGATCGTCCGTGACGATACGTAGGGAAGGATCTGCTGTCTGCTTTGCATCTGCTAGATTGTTATGCTTTTTTTTTTTTCTTATCGTGCTTATGTTAACTTTTCTTCGGTTTGTCGTTGTTTGTGCGTTTATAGTGTTTCTCCTTTTCTTAGTTAGATGGGATTGGCATTTGAAACGTCCTGTTTCTCCGTACTTTTATTTTCATTCATAAAGATACAATTCTTCTGTTTTGGAATCTCTAGTATCAAGACATTTCATCTATAATTGGTTAATTAAAAAAGCAAACAAACAAACAAACAAGGCAGTGGTCACTGCCATATTCATACATTTATCTGCCTAATCGTGTCAATATAACTTCCCACAGCATTAGCCACGCCTACAAAGAAATCTCATTAACAACGCGTCGAACACCCCTAGATACAGTACACTATCCACCTGTTATCTTCTGTGTACTGTGGTTCTTCCCAGATATTGATGGCATTCTATTCCATCACTTTTTAAGTCTTCCTCTCCGCCTCTCTTCCAAATATTCAGAATTATACATTCTTTTCCATTAAGCTGTCGTCCGCCATTCATTCCACATTACCAAAGCACATTTAACACGTTTTTAATCTTGTGCCACGTAGTATATTACTTTAACACTTCATCTTTAGCGGCTTCGATCCGTTTTCTTTCATCGCATTTCAAATTCGCACTTCGCTTCCGTAAAGGAGACTTGGCTCAACAGTCCCCTGGTTGAAAGTAGGTTAGTTCGAAATTCGATGGGTCCGAATATTACCCATTATTCCTAGCCTGAATTTTAAACGGTTAGTGTTTCGACGAAAAATACTCGTAGTGTGTCCGTTTTCTTTTTCACGCTAGTGTTTAAAGTCTGACGTGTAATGTATTTAGTTTAAAAACTTTAAATGGTACCGTAATTTTTGTTTTAGTTCGCCAAAATTAAGACGTCTAAAAAAATGATTTATTCGCGTTCTTCGTCGTTATCACCCATTTCCAAATTATTCATGGGCTGCAGCGCATTAATCTCCGTTCGTCTTCTTAACCACTTTATACATTTATTCGCCAAATCCGTTATCCGGACGACCCCAGGAGATCCATATCCGGAGTCAAGGATTCCCCCCCGCCCCCGCCCCCAGAAGGGTAATATTTTTCCCCCGATATCCGGCGGAGGTAGTCGTGCCCGAGGTCTAGAGAATATATAGTCGCGCCTCTCTCTCTCTCTCTCTCTCTCTCTCTCTCTCTCTCTCTCTCTCTCTCTCTCTGGTCGAACAAGGCTTAGCTACCTACCTAGTAGAAGTCCTTCCCGCCTATTGAGGGGCCGATAATAGACCGGGAGGTTTATTTCCGGATAATTGTGTGCCTAGCATTTTTATTTGGGGAGGATTGGATGCGACCGAATTAGATGTAGAAGACTATTTAGATTTGTTTACGTTTATGAATAACACCTCTTTCTCTCTCTCTCTCTCTCTCTCTCTCTCTCTCTCTCTCTACATGTTTTTGTGTGTAGAAAGGAGTATTAAATACACGCAATATCTCTCTCTCTCTCTCTTCATTTATATAAATGTATGGTGTTTGCATAAAGGTCGTTTAAACACATACTACCTTTTCAAGAGGACGCAATATTTATATATATATATATATGGCGCTGGGAAAGCGGAGAGCAGGTTGACAATCTCTCTCTCTCTCTCTCTCTCTCTGTCGATGTGTTTATGCATTAAGATATATTAAATACAAGAAATTTCTCTCTCTCTCTCTCTTCATTTATGTGTGGTGTTTACATAAAGGTTGTTTAAACACATACTACCTTTTCAAGAGGATGCAATATATATATATATATATATATATATATATTATATATATATATATATATATATATATATATTTCGAGTAGGTTCACAGGCGCTGGGAAAGCGGAGAGCAGGTTGACGAGAAAGGAAGGAAGGTATGCTGTTGTTAGGTAGCTATTGGAATTTCGTGTATTTTTTTTTCTTTTTATTCCCCCAAACATTGCTGACGCTGCAGAATTGGATCAGACGGAGGCAGCAGGACCCTTGGGGACTTGGTATTCGTCAGGCGTCGTCGTTTTGGTCTCAAACTTATTGATGGTCCTTGCCAATCGCTCTCTCTCTCTCTCTCTCTCTCTCTCTCTCTCTCTCTCTCTCGCGACCCCGAGAAGTGAAGGTGTTCCTCTCTAATTTCGTTTGCTCTCTCTCTCTCTCTCTCTCTCTCAGAATTGAAGGTGCTTCTCACTAATTTTGTTTATGCCTCTCTCTCTCTCTCTCTCTCTCTCTCTCTCTCTCTCTCTCTCTCTTCAGAGAACTGATGGTGCTTCTCACAAATTTTGTTTGTCCATTCTGATCATGTTCGCGTTGTTTTTATTATTATCATGATTTATATCATGCCTCGCCTCTAGGGACGTATAAGCAAAGACAGACCAGTCTTTGTCAAGGTATTATATTGCCTTCTCAGCATCAGTTAACTAAAATAAAAAAAAACATATTTATATTGTAGTGAAATAATGTATCTCAGAACTGTTAACTAAAATTAAAAAAAAACATATTTATATTGATGTGAAATAATGTGTTCCTCTATCCGTCTCTTTGTCAGTATATATATATATATATATATATATATATAATATATATCTATATATATATTATATATATATGCAATATAAAAAACACCCCTCTCGTGCTCCTAAGAAATCAGTAGAAGAATCCACAGTAGTATTCTTGTTTATTCGGATGAAATATATTGTAAATATTTTCACAAACATTTCATCTGGATAAACAAGAATATTACTGTGGATCTAATAATATATATATATATATATATATATATATATATATATATATTATATATGTATATATGTATATATATATATATATATATATATATATATATATATATATATATATATATATATATGTATATACACACACGATATTACCTCAGATTAATTAAATTAACTTAATAGATGAAAATATACTGAAATGCAAGGAGCATAGTATTAAGGACCTTCGTTTGAACTTCTGAAGAAGTTCCAATTGCACAACTTCCTTTTGGGGAAGGCTGGCTGTTCCACAGTCCAGCTTGGTGTGAAGAGG
>NC_061094.1:70362638-70370138 GCF_015104395.2 Macrobrachium nipponense
TATACCGTAAGCTCACAAACATTGCAATATGAACCCATTGCGTTATCGGACAAGTGTTGTGTCTCATTGGCGTTTCCCACGGGAGGAGGCCTGCTTATTATTCCCGATAGGGGGCGAATCTGCATATGTGTGTGTTTGTAATTACGGGCCCAGCTGTGTGTGTGTGTGTGTGTGTGTGTAGCGGCTTTGACAGCGTCAGCGGCGCGGACAAAGAGAGAGAGAGAGAGAGAGTTGCAGTAGCTGATTCTTTGTAAACTTGGAGAGAGAGAGAGAGAGAGGCTAGTAGCTGATGCCTTTTAAACTTGAGAGAGAGAGAGAGAGAGAGAGGCAGAGAGACTAGTAAGTTATGCCTTTTAAACTTGAAAGAGAGAGAGAGAGAGAGAGAGAGAGAGAGAGAGAGAGAGAGAGAGAGAGAGACTATGATGCTTATAAACTTGTAACCGTGGGAAAAATTATACTCTCTCTCTCTCAAGCTTCCTCGCCAGTTGTAAACGTGGAGAGGTAAATTGGAAAAGGCGTGGGGAGAAGGGGGGGGTTGGGGGGTGTGGGTGGGGCGGAAACTAAAGTTGGGGTTGATGTTAATTCGATGGAATAAAGGACCTTTGGGGGGGGGGGGAGGGGGGGGGGGGCGGTTGGGGGGGGGGTCTTGTTTTAGGGGGTTGGGTGAGTTTGCGAGGGGTGTTGTTGTTGTCGGGGGGAGGGGAAATGGGGGTTGGTTTGAGGTGGCTTTTCGGGAGGGCTATGGTGGTCCTAGGGTAGCGGGTGGGGTTGGAAGAATGAAAATTCGTGAGAGAGTTCGTATCTATTATCGGTTTTGGTTTTTCTCGCTGGTGTTATTACGGTAGCGGTTAGTTCACGGTGCAGGTATCCAATTTAAAAGGCAGACGGCCAAGAATTATTGGTAAGCGTTGATATTATACCAATAAGTCGTCTCAATAAATCGTCTTTTTTTTTTTTTTCTTCCCCGACCTACGTATAGAATCTCCCCATTCGCCTCTGCTTCGTTATAGCATTTCCTACCTGATATAGAGGCCCTTTTGTTCTGCTGAGTCAGTAAGAAGCATTCTCTAGGGATGTTCCCACCCTCCCAAGACTTTATACAGCTTCATTCTTTTCAATCTGTCAAAATGCTTAACGTCATTCCTGCCAATCTTTCAAAATGCTCAGCGTCCAACTGTTGCCAAAGACTTAATATAACTTCATTCTTCCAATCTGTCAAAATGCTCAGCGTCCAACTGTTGCCAAAGACTTAATAATACAACTTCATTCTTTCCAATGTGTCTAAATGCTCAGCCTCCAAGTGTTGTCAAAGACTTGACGCAACTTCATTTTTTCTCATCTGTCAAAATGCATAGCGTCCAACTATTGCCAAAGACTTAACAACTTCATTTTTTCCCATCTGTCAAAATGTTTAGCGTCTAACTGTTGCCAAGGACTTAACACAACTTCACTCTTGCCAATCTGTCAAAACACTGCACGTCAAACCTTTTCCCCAGATATTTACATTTGCCATAACTTCGACCGTCCATACACCACCAATCAAGTATGACTGTTCTCCCCCTAAATGATGAGTCATTCCTGGAAGGTGGCTTTTCTCTGGCCTTCCGTGGTGGACAGCTTTTGTCATTTGGACACGTTTCTTTGTGAAGCATTCAGATCAAACTGATGTGGTTCTTTGGTCCGTCTGCTGAGTCGAAGGACGTAGTTGGGTGTATCGGTACTTTTCCCTCGTTACGTCACAGCGATGAACATCTCTGTTATTTGACATATTCCCAGTGTTACAGTTAGGAAAGCTGTATTACTAAAGTTTCGTGCCAACCCTCAAGTCGTGAAACATAAATTTTGAAGTTGATATTGATCTGGTTACTAACTGAATGGCACACTATGAAAAACGAAATAATTTTTATTTCAAGAACTGTCAGCGTTCAGGCATATGATCGATTGGTCTGTATTATTTTATTATTATAATAAAAAGAATTATGAAATGATAAACAGACCAATTCAGCCAATTTGAGACAAAATCCCTCAATTATGGTGCGAAACTGAAAACTGCCTTGTAACAAAAGGTTAGTATACTTGATGATTGAAAATATGCTACTGATTCAGGCACCAAACTAGAGGGGATAACGTAGCCATGTTTGTTCAAGTGAAAATCCTCATTTTTTGAAATCAGCGCGTATATGCTGCTTTTCCATTATTAGCCAGCGGTGGGAAATTCTTAGCCATCCTTAAGGACAGCTTACAGCAACTTCACGCCACGTCAACACGAGATATCCGCTGACTTTGCTTTTTTTGCCTTGAAGATTGCAAACGTCTTCAGCAACCTTGAAGGGGTGGAGAAGAACCAGGTGGTGTTTTCCATTTTTAAAAATGTTGTCTGTGCTGATTTCTCCTAAACTTTATTTTATTATTTTTTTCTTAATTTCAGGGAAGTATATTCCCTGATGGAAACAAAGAATGTAATACTGTTCGTATTTCAAAGAAGTTATAATAATGATTATAGCCCAGTGTCGCCTGTCAGTGTTTGTTTATAAAGACCTTGCCACATGCTACATGTGTCGTATTCTAACAGTGCTTGAATATTGCTCACTTGTCCGATGTTATCATCCTCCAGGGATCTTCATTTGGTAGACGAAAGTTACTAGAATTTCAGTCTGATTTTCCGAGCAATGCCAGTAACGAATTAAATAGTCGCCAGATTTCCTGTTTTGTTCTGCCATCTTCCTTGAGGAATTCCATCGTCACCTTTATTTCTAGAATCTACTAAGTCTGTGGAAACATTGAATGCTCACCGTCAGCACTCCTGGTTTGTCGAGATACCACGATTCCATGTCGGTTTTTTGGCTGTTAATGCTCTTAACGTGTGAGAGAGGCTGTCAGACTGCTTATTTAGTGATCTTTATTATTAAGTTTATTAGTTTGTAGTATTTTGTAATCGTCAGTGAAATCAGTAATGACCATAATTATAAGGGTGAGACTGACAAGTATTGTTGATAAAGAAATGGTCACTGGATTATTATTATTATATCTTTGCCGCAGTCATAATCTTTAACATTTCCAATGCTTCCATTACTACCATTCTAGCGCCTCAGTGGCGTGGTCGGCTTGGTCTTGGCCTGCCACCTCGGTTGTCGCTAGTTTAATTCTCGGGCATTCTATTGAGGAGTGAGAGATGTGTATTTCTGGTGATAGAAGTTCACTCTCGACGTGGTTCGGAAGCCACGTATAAAGCCGTTGGGCCCGTTGCTGAATAACCACCGTTTCCATGCAACGTAAAAGCACCACACAAAATTACTACCATTCTGGTCCTACCATTACCACATCTCTGTTTTCGAATGGTAGATGAGCTCGGTAGCTTCGATAACCAATATTCCGAATTAAACGCCTGATCCGGAATCTTGGAGCCTGGGAAAACACGGAGGAGAGTAATTCTACAGGAAATACAGATCGGATAAGAGGGGGAACAAATGAGGTTTTGTTTTGTTAAATTATTGACCTGATGATGATTAAGTCATCCTCGGTGACTGTTAGGGTATCGATTATCGGATTTCTCTCTCTCTCTTCTCTCTCTCTCTCTCTCTCTCTCTCTCTCTCTCAGGAGGACTGTTTTAGGGGAGTAGTTTCAGATTAATGAAAGTTTATATCTGAGAATATATTAGAAGGAACTCTCTCTCTCTCTCTCTCTCTCTCTCTCTCTCTCTCTCTCTCTCTCTCTCTCTCTCTCTCAAGAAGACTGCTCTAGAGGAGTAGTTTCAGAGCTACGTATATATGTAAGTTTATATCTGAGAGTACCTATATTAGAATGAACATTATGGTTGAAAATTCTCTCTCTCTCTCTCTCTCTCTCTCTCTCTCTCTCTCTCTCTCTCTCTCTCTCTCTCTCAGGAATATTTTAGAGCTCTAGATTTGGGAGAATAAGAATATATTTATCTCGGAATAAATTAAAGGGAACTTTTAATTTTTTTTATTTTATTTTATTTATCTATGTATTTATTTATTTTTTGCTCATTTTTGGTTATATATTGTAAACGTTTGGGACAATGTCCGCAGCATCAACAGTTGAACAAGTAAACAGCGTCAATGACATCAATAAAATTTACCTTGTAAACAGTTTTTCTTATCTTTTTGCTGAACATTAGGTAGGTGTACAATTCTTACATACGGTTCTTACATACGAGCATGATGTCTGAACCCGTATTATAAAATTTATTAACTTCATCTATTTATAAAAACCTTTAAGGCTTATTACTTATATAAGTGTATTTTATTTATACTTTCTCTCCATGGATGGTCCGGAGTCTAACGCGGATGACAATAAGCCTTAAGCCTGGAATAGCATGGTTATTATTTGTACTTTCTCTCCAGAGTTATTATTGATGCTTTCTCTCCATAGTTATGTTTATACTTTCTCTCCAAAATTATTTAATTCTGAAATTACCTGCACATTCCCTCCATCCCCGTTAGCAAGCATCAGCGTGACCACCGCAGGCTCATGTCATAGCCTGACTCCCTCGCATGTCTCTGCGACTGCGATGCAGCCCTTATAATCCCCTTCGGATAAAAAAGGCCTCCTGTAGTAGGTGGGTCTCTCCCGTCTGTAGCGTGGGGCCCTCTGCCCGTTGTGGACTTTGTTCTGGAGGACGGGCGGTGCAGGACGGACCTTTTTTAATCTCTCGCAATTGTCAGAATGGCCATTAGACCCCGTGGTCCGGGATATACTAATTGCTTTGCGGTTTGTCTGCTGCTGCTGCTGCTCTCTCTCTCTCTCTCTCTCTCTCTCTCTCTCGAGTCTCGCTCTCTCTCTCTCTCTCTCTCTCTCTCATGGAAGGATGGGTAGGTCAGGTCTGTTGGTGAAGAAAAAAAAATTCTCTCTCTCTCTCTCCGTCTTCTCTCTCTCTCTCTCTCTCTCTCTCTCTTTTCGCCTTTGTTTTCGTCGGCCATCTCGAGCCAAATGTAGCCTGATATCAGCCAGTAGTGCAGCTTTTATGCGTAAGGAAATGGGGGTAGCTGTAGCTCGTGTATATATATATATATATATATATATATATATATATATATATATATAATCTAGTGTGTGTGTGTGTGTGTATATATATATATATGATATATATATATATATATATCTATATATATATATAATATATGTGTGTGTGTGTGTGTGTGTGTGTGTATTATATATATATATATATATATATATATATATATATATATTATATATATATAGATATTATATATATATCTCTCTTTTGACACATGTTCTACAATAAATGTCAACTTCACCTCAATGGGAATTAAAACACTGGTTGTCAACCCTGACCTGTTTCCACTTTATATCTAAGCACACTTTCAGAGGCAAGTGAAAATACCGGAGGTGAAATCCTGACCGGTTTCGACTGTGTATCCAAGCCATTTTCAGAGTCCGCTGACATGCCTAAGATATATAAAGTCGAAACCGGTCAGGATTTGCATCCAGTTTTTTTGCATTTTGCCTGTGGAGTGTAATATGCTTATCCGTCTGTAATGTTATAATTATGATTTGACTTTTATATGATTATTATTATTATTATTATATTATTATTATTATTATTATTATTATTATTATTATTATTATTATATTATTATTATTATTATTATTTGAGAAACAAATCCACTGTTGTATAATATGTACAAATATTTAAAGACAGATCTCTACAGATTTATCTTTAAATAAGTTTACATATACATAACTGGATTTTTTTCTCCAGTTTAACTCACCGCAATTATTAATTATTATTATTATTATTATTATTATTTATTATTATTTTATTATTATATTTATTATTAATTATCAGAAGATTTGAAAGAACCCAACCCTGTTCATATGGAAAACATATGAAACATTAAAATTCAAACTTCCATAGAAGCAAGCACCATGGTCTCCTTCCCCGGTCTCATTGCTTGGCAGACGAATGCAAGCTAAATTATTATTATTATTATTATTTTTTTTTTAAATGGAACCGTACTCGCTCTCGAAACATTATCCTACCGTCGGATCTATTAAGTGGGATGAAGGCAATATAATTAAGAGTAATTGGAATTAACGAAAGCTTTTTTCCAGTGCGTTTAGAGGCTAATTACGAGCGATGCGGAATACGGTGGGGACGTTAATAGCATTTGGACCTCATAGGTTTTAGAATGAAGTTCATTACGATCTTTATAGAGCGAGAACTCTGTGTTATGCGTCATGGTACGAGCGATATTCATTATAAAGCGACAGCTCGCGATAGTCATTATAAAGCTACGGAGGGTGTGGGTATACAGTGTTGTCAGTATGGTCATTATACAGTGAACGATTTCACAATATCGTTGTTGTTATGGTTATACAGCGTTGTCAATGTATTGATTTTTCGTGATCATTATAATCACGAGGCGAGAAGTCTTTGTATACTGACTGCAATCATTGTAAAGAGGAGAATCTCGCTTGTCAGGTATCATGTCATTATAAAATGAGAAATCATCATAATTCATGGCTGACCTGTTCAGTAAACGGTTTAGTTCTCTTGCAATTTTTATGGTAGGCAGGACGCGCAAAAGCTTATTAAACGAAGGTGTTAAAACTCTCTCTCTCTCTCTCTCTCTCTCTCTCTCTCTCTCTCTCTCTCCAGAGATCAATCAGTTCACGGAATCAGCTGCATCATTGATAGTTCTTCTGCAGCTCAGCTGCACAATTTTGACTTTCATCGATATTTTTTTTTCATCAACAACGGTGTGTTAATTATGGTTTTGGTCTGTCCCCCCCCCCTCCAACCAAACAAAACAACCCAACCCAAATCTTTTGAGGTTGTCCGTCTGTCATCACAGAGACCAGTTTATTAGCGGTTGCGTTTTATTAGTGTCAACTCCGGCTATAATTACTGCTAAATCCACCTCCATCAAAAGCCTAAGGTTTTTTTTTTTTTATAATTTTTTTTTTTTTACCCTCCGCCTACGAAGTCGGACGATTATGTCATCAGTGGGTGTTGGTGTGTGTGTGTTGGTGTATGTATGTGTGTCTGCGTTCGAGTGATTTTGTGGTTTGCCTAAGTGTTTGTGGCCGTTAGTAGGATAACTCAAGAGGGGCTTAACTGAATTGGATGACTTTTGATGGATTTATATGCGTGTGTTTACACATTATTATACATACGTATATATGTATATATAATGTATATAACTATATGACTGGTAAAAAAATGTTACATCAAAATTCCTATATATAATAAAAAAGATCCCATAAATACGCCAAAATATAGCAAGTAAGTACTATATTTCAGAGAGAGAGAGAGAGAGAGTGAGAGAGAGAGAGAGAGTTTTGGTTTGTTGTTTTTTTTTTTTTCTTTTTTTTTTTTTTTTTTTTTTTGGGAGAGAGAGCGTTTTTTTGAGATGATTGATTAACACTTCTGGGAGGAATACTGGTTTAGAGTGAAATAAAGACTTCTTAGCCCAGGACATTACATCTACCCATTATATATATATATTATATAT
>NC_061094.1:70377638-70382638 GCF_015104395.2 Macrobrachium nipponense
CGCGCATATATATATATATATATATATATATATATATATATATATATATATATATATATATATATATATATATATATATATATATGCAAATGCACTGTAATACTACGGGATTGAAAGTTATTATAATATATTTTTTTTTATTATATATTCAAAATGTCATGTTTTTTTTTAAATGCACACGAACTCTTTTGTATTTCAGTAAATACACGATGATATTCAGGGGATTAAAAAGGATTGGATATTTTTTATATCTTATCTTCCAAATATTGGTCATATATATTTTTAAAATACACACAAACATTTTTGCACTTTAATAGATACACAATGACATGAACGTGAATGAAAAAATGTGCGTTTTGCTAAGTGTTTATTTCTGTAGTCACCAAGTATATTTTTTTGCATATTTCTTTATATTTCATTTTTATATATCTCATGTAAGCTTTTGGAAAATATGCATATAAAGGCTTTATTGTATTTTGGTTTACTAGAAATGATTGATTAATATTTTAAATGGTCATTGGATTCTTAATTTTGATTTATGATTTAAATTTTATATTCACAATTAATCGAAGTTAACGTTTATATAAGTAATCTAGATTCGTTTGATATGGAATTAAAGAGGATCTCTCTCTCTCTCTCTCTCTCTCTCTCTCTCCTCTCTCTCTCTCTCTCTCTCTCTCTCTCTCTCACAGGGGATATCTTTTTCAGGAGATAAATTGCCCATTATTAAGGCCCCTTTCCTTGGCACTTTGCGTTGAATTTTGATACCCCTGTGTCAGAAGCTTGGAGCGTCCGACATACCCGCTATTATTAGAGCTTGGTAATCACTATTATTATTATTATTATTATTATTATTATTATTATTATTATTATTATTATTATAATTATTATGATTATTATTATTTTAGCTTTTGGTTAATGCAGTGTTTTGATATTATTGAGAATTGAAAATTATTATTATTATTATTATTATTATTATTATTATTATTATTATTATTATTATTATTATCATAGCTTTTGGTCATTGCATTGTTTTGTTGATTATTGAGGGTTGTATAATAATAATAATAATAATAATAATAATAATAATACACACAGTCGCATTGGAGGACTGTGATGCAACAATAATTAATTATTATTCATTCATATTATTATTATTTTATTATTATTATTATTATTTTTTTTTTTTTTTTTTTTTTTCTTTTTTGTTTTTTTTTTTTTTTTTTTTTTTTGCTCTATCACAGTCCTCCAATTCGACTGGGTGGTATTTTATAGTGTGGGGTCCGGGTTGCATCCTGCCTCCTTAGGAGTCCATCACTTTTCTTACTGTGTGTGCCGTTTCTAGGATCACACTCTTCTGCATGAGTCCTGGAGCTACTTCAGCCTCTAGTTTTTCTAGATTCCTTTTCAGGGATCTTGGGATCGTGCCTAGTGCTCCTATGATTATGGGTCACGATTTCCCACTGGCATATCCCATATCCTTCTTATTTCTATTTTCAGATCTTGATACTTATCCATTTTTTCCCTCTCTTTCTCTTCAACTCTGGTGTCCCATGGTATTGCGACATCAATGAGTGATACTTTCTTCTTGACTTTGTCAATCAACGTCACGTCTGGTCTGTTTGCACGTATCACCCTATCCGTTCTGATACCATAGTCCCCAGAGGATCTTTGCCCTGATCGTTTTCTATCACTCCTTCAGGTTGGTGCTCGTACCACTTATTACTGCAAGGTAGCTGATGTTTCTTGCACAGGCTCCAGTGAGGGCTTTTGCCACTGAATCATGCCTCTTTTTGTACTGGTTTCTGTGCAAGTGCCGGGCATTCACTTGCTATGTGGTTTATGTTTCATTCGTCTATTGCACTTCCTACATATGGGAGAGATGTTATTTCCGTCTATCATACTTTGAACATATCTGGTTCTTAGGGCCTGATCTTGTGCCGTTGTTATCATTCCTTCAGTTTCCTTCTTTAGCTCTCCCCTCTGTAGCCATTGCCAATTGTCATCGCTGGCTAGTTCTTTAGTCTGTCTCATGTATTGTCCGTGCATTGGTTTGTGTGCAGTCTTTCTGTCTCTGTCTTTCTGTCTTTTCCTCTGTATATTTCTGGGTCTTCGTCTACTTTTATTAGTCCTTCTTCCCATGCACTCTTTAGCCACTCGTCTTCACTGGTTTTTCAGATATTGCCCCAGTGCTCTGTTTTCGATGTTGACACAGTCCTCTATACTTAGTAGTCCCTCCCTCCTCCTTTCCTTTGTGTTATGTATAGTCGTCCGTATTTGCTCTTGGGTGTAGTGCTTTGTGTATTGTCATTTGTTTCCTGGTTTTCTGATCTATGCTGCGGAGTTCTGCCTTCGTCCATTCGACTATTCCTGCGCTGTATCTGATTACTGGCACTGCCCATGTGTTTATGGCTTTTATCATATTTCCGGCGTTGAGTTTTGACTTGAGTATCGCCTTGAGTCTCTGACCATATTTCTTTCCTGATCGTGTCCTTCATCTCTTGGTGTTTTATATCTCCTCCTTCCATTATTCCCAGGTATTTGTATCTGTCTCATCTATGTGTTTGATGTTGCTCCCATCTGGTAGCTTTATCCCTTCAGTTCTCGTTACTTTGCCTTTTTGTATGTTGACTAAGGCGCATTTTTCTATTCCAAACTCCATCCTGATGTCCCCAGATACAATCCTTACAGTCTGGATTAGGGTATCTATTTCCTTGATGCTCTTACCATACAGCTTGATGTCGTCCATGAACATCAGATGGTGATTTTGTTGCCTCTTTTCTGAGTTGGTACCCGGCATCCATCTTCTGTAGTACTTTTGTCATGGGAATCATGGCTACTACGAAGAGTAGTGGGGGACAGTGAGTCGCCCTGGAAGATCCCTCTCCTGATATTAACCTCTGCTAGTCTTATTCCAGAGCTTGTAAGTATTGTATTCCAGTTGCGCATTGTATTTTTTGAGGAAGCTGATGGTATTTTCCTCTGCCCCATATATTTTCAGGCATTCTATTAGCCATGTGGTGTGTATCATGTCGAAGGCTTTCTTATAGTCTATCCATGCCATGCTTAGGTTGGTTTTCCTTCTCCTACTGTTCTTCATTACCATTTTGTCTATCAGGAGCTGGTCTTTTGTGCCCCTACACTTCCTTCTGCAGCCTTTCTGTGGTGGGGGATGGTGTGTTTGTCTCCTCTAGGTAGTTGTATAGCCTTTCACTGATGATACCTGTTAGTAACTTCCACATTATTGGTAGGCAGGTGATAGGCCTGTAGTTACTGGCTTATATTTCCATTACTCTTGTCTTTTTGTACTAAGGATGTTTCTTCCTGTGGTCATCCATTTTGGGTGCTTGGTGGATTTGAGATACAATGCTGGAGTTGTTTCTGCTATTCGTGGGTGTAGGCTTTGAAGTTTTTTTGAGCAGTATCCATGGACTTCATCGGGACCTGGGGTCTTTCCAGTTTGTCATTTTCTTTAGTTGGTGGTCTGACTGTGTCTGTCGTGATGTCTGTGAATCTTTGTTTTATTCTCCTGTTTCTTCTTTCCTTGACTTCCTGGAGCCATGTTGCATGTTTGTTGTGTGATACCGGATTGCTCCATATGTTTTCCCAGAGTCTCTTACTTGGTTCGGCTTCAGGAATTTCTGGGTGGTTGTCTTCCCCTCTTAGTGGCTGTATAGTCTTTTCTGGTTGGTTCCGAATAGTTTGTTCTGTTGGTATTATTATTATTATTATTATTATTATTATTATTATTATTATTTACTATTATTTCATTATTAAACTACTAATAAATTTTATATCGAACTCATTTTTACTTATTATTATTGTTATTATTATTGATTATTATTATTATCATTATTATTATTATTATTATTATTATATTATTATTATTATTATTTATTATTATTATATTAAGTAACTTTTCCTTGGAAATAAATTCAACCCAAAGAGAATTCGTACAGTTATATCAGCCAGGATTCAATCCTGTGCCTTTTAAACTTGATACACAGGGATTACAGTGATTTATCCATTCAGCCATCTATATTATATTTTAATTTCGCGCCGTATGTTAATTTTTCTTATGTGTTTGTTCCAGGTACGTGTTTGGCGAGTCCCTTCGCCTCTGGAATTCCAGGGTAAGACCAAGATCCAAAGGTTGAGCTTTGGAGGAAATTCTAAACTCAAAAGGTTAACTTTTTTTTTTACGTAATCATATGAAGGTGTAATTTTTAAATTATTTAAAGATTTATTTAATTATTTAAAAGAGTTATTTAATATATGTGAATAACTTGATCACGAAATACATATAAAACGTGATGCTATGTGTATAAATAAAGATAGTGCCACGGAGGATAATTAAAAACGAGAACTGTGTGTTGTGTGTTCGTGTATTTGTTTGTTTGCTTGTGTGTGTCAAGTTAATTATTCTTATTTCCTCTCCACCCAGGCTCATTCTTGCTTTCCCAAATGCTTAAGAAATAAAAAAATAACCCTATTGAAAAGCAGTTTAATTGTCTATCGTTTTCAGCATCTCGTATCTACGAACTTAGTTTTCATGTGGATATGTTTCCCAAATCAAAACTGCTTTAAGTAACTATGCATAAACGTGCTTGAACATTTCTATGTGATCTGTCTCATTCCCAACCGTTATTCGTGTTTTTCTTAAGTCCTTTACATCGTTTGTGTCTGGGTGAAAGCGGTTTTCATTCTTTACTCTTCTTATTTCCCTAAATTAATTTGATCTTATTTCCCAAAATCAATTGAACTTTACGTAAGGAGAAAATTGAAGGACTCAGAAAGTAGTCTTTATCACTTTACATCGTGTGTCTCGGTGAATGTGGTTTTTATTCCTTAATCTTCTTATTTCCCTAAGTCAATTTATGTTATTTCCCTAAATCAATTTATCTTTTGCGTAAGGAGAGAGTTGAAGGACTCCAAAACTAGTCTTTATCGTATTAAGCTCGATTCTCGACATTAGGTTAATGGCTCAAGAACTTGATACT
>NC_061094.1:70387638-70405138 GCF_015104395.2 Macrobrachium nipponense
TAATATATATATATATTATATATATATATATATATATCTATATATATTATATGTCTGCCGCTATAGGGTGTTATGTATATACATATATATTTTGTGTATTGTCTGCTATAGCTATATATATATATATATATACATATATATATATATATTATATATATATATATGGTAAAACTTTATTTTATTACTTTTCATTTCCCTTCCCTTCTGTAACCTGTTACTTCCCCCCATTTGATTTTTTTTTTTTTTGTTTTTATTATCACTTTTTTGTTTTTTATTAGCGAGAGTCTCGTAACCCCAGGGGTCGTGTGTTTGACTTAGGGATATATATACAATCTGGATTGCCCTTGGACCCCCTTCCCCCCCACTCCACCAATCCTCCCCAGGGCGATGGGGGATTGCTGCACCTTCTCCCCCGGGAGGAGATATGGGCGTGCGAATTGGGGGGGGGGGGGGGGGGCGGGGGGGGGGGGGAGGGGGGGGGCGTGGTGGGGGTGGATGCGTCCGTTGCTCGCCAATTGTACATCTGTCAAAGTTTGTTTATTTGACGGGATTTTAATTGTGAGTTCTATTGTTTTACGCGTCGGGTTTATATGGGATATGGGAGGGGGAGAAGGAGAGGAAGGTGTGGAGAGAGAGAGAGAGAGAGAGAGAGAGAGAGAGAGAGAGAGAGAAAGGACCTCTTTCGCAAACGGGAGTGCCGGTCATAAACGGTAGGAGAGCGGAAATGAATGTAGTAGCAGACGGATGATAAAGCTGTTCTGAGCGGAGATGAATTTGGTACATGGGTATAATGCCAATTGTTGCGACTGGAAATGAATGGAATGGACAAGCAATCATTTTGACGAGTGGAAGGGTGAAAATGAAGGAAATGGTCAGGTAATAAAAGTTTTGGAAATGAATGGAGTAAAACTGTTCTAAGTGGAGATAAGTTTTGAGTGGAAATGAATGGTGTCGCAAGCAATCATTTTTACGAGTGGAAATTAATAGATAGTATACTGGGAGTAAAAGCTGTGAATAAAAATGAAGGAAATAGACAGGTAATAAAAGTTGGTAGTGAAAATGAATGGAGTAGAGAGGTGTATTAATAGTTATGAGTGGAAATGAATAAAGTGACAATCATTTTTACGAGTGGAAATGAACAAATATTACTTGGAATAAAAGGTATGGGTTGAAAATGAAAGAAATGGACAGGTAATAAAAGTTGGTAGTGGAAATGAATGGAACAGAGGTGTTAATTAATGGTTATCAGTGGAAATGAATAAAGTATTCCTCTAAGAAAAGTTGTTAGTGGAAATGAACGAAGTTGGTGGCCATTTAAAATATGAGAATAAGTGACCTTGGCTGTTTTTAACTAGTAAGTGAAAATGAATGATCGGAGCAAATAGAAAAATGTATAGTCACTAAATAAATGAAGTACAAGGAGTGGGAATATTGTCTAGAGCATTTATTTGTTCATTTTTATTTGTTTACTTGAAATTGCATGGATTGCAAAGGCAATGGAGATCTTTTTTGTTTTTGTTTTTATGTTTTGGTTTGTGGACCATTTTCTTACTCGTTGTGTCTAAAAGCATTGAATAGGAGACTCTCTCTCTCTCTCTCTCTCTCTCTCTCTCTCTCTCTCTCTCTCTCTCTCTCTCTGAGGAAATCTAAGGCTTTTCTTTACCCGAAAGAGTAGCCCAATCTATTTTTATGTTTTTTATCATTGAACTCTCCCCAGTTAGCCTTGACTGATACTTTCATTATGGCAGTTCAGATATTTTTGCTTGTTAGATTTGTTTTCCCGTATAGCCCCCCTTTCAGTAACACGAGAAAAACGTAAAACTACTTTCATTCATTATTTAAATTAACCTATTTTTTTTAACAGTCAGATTTGACCTGATTTTTTTTTTTCTTACATACTCCGACTTGAAAAAATCCTGGCCAGTCTTTCGCATCTGAAATTCCCTTTATCCTATTCTTACGTAATCCTTCTTAATCGCTGGAGGGTCCTACCTAACCCTTCCTAACCTCCCCCCCTCCCCATAGTAAGTGGCCTAATCCTATATCCTCTCAAATCCTTCTTATGGCCATTCGGGGTCCTTAGACCTCTAATGGAGGACATCAGTGCTTTTGAGGAATGAGCCCTTCGTGATGCTTGTTTGCCCAGAGAGAGAGAGAGAGAGAGAGAGAGAGAGAGAGAGAGAGAGTCCCTTTTCAATGCTTGTTTACTCAGAGATAGAGAGAGAGAGAGTTACAAGGATTAGGATGTCTCAAAGACTTCTTAGTCCATCCTAAGAGGAGACATCGTGTGCTCACTTATCTCTGGGAGCAGGTCTTAACTGTTCATTCACAGTGTCCTAATGATTTTGAGAGAGAGAGAGAGAGAGAGAGAGAGAGAGAGAGAGAGAGAGAGAGAGAGAGAGAGAGAGAGAGAGAGAGTCCTTTTTCTAAAACTTGTTTACCCAGAGAGAGTCCTTTTTAATGCTTGTTTATTGAGAGAGAGAGAGAGAGAGAGAGAGAGAGAGAGAGAGAGAGAGAGAGAGAGAGGGGATTACGTTGTTGAGGGATGCTGTTATGTCAGATTTATACATATGAGAAAATCAACCTTCCTACCCCCCACTCTCTCTCTCTCTCTCTCTCTCTCTCTCTCTCTCTCTCTCTCTCTCTCTCTCTCCACCCTACCCCTAACATCCCCGCCAAACGAGAGAGAGAAAAAAATTGAATCGTATATTTACGACACAGAGAATATCACCGGGGTCTTTTTTTTCCATTAATTCTGCCGGAATGCTACAGAGTATATGCATATATATAAATATACGGTGCCGAACGCGCAGGGTTTTGGTAGGGGGGGCGGGGGATGTTGTTTATGCAATATATTGTTTTCATATTAGCGTGATAGGGGCTGATATTAATTTTGGAAAGTTTTTTTTTTTATAGAAATATGGGGTTTTTGATAAATGACCCGTGTTGTAGTAGTGTGCATTTGTCGAATGTAGTTGTAGTAGCTGTAGTCCGATTGTAGTCGAAAAAAAAGAAGATACTCTTGACATTACCGGGACTTTATAACACATTTATTCACGTGCTCTAAAAATGGAGCGCTTAGAATATATTGCCACCTTACATCACGATATTTTTCTGTCCAGTGCTTTTAAATACGTTCGTATCTTTGTATATCGTAAGTGTTTTGTTTCTTCTGTTGTACGGAACGAAACACTTTATCATCTCCAAGAACAAAAACAACAACAATAATAATAATAATAATAATAATACTAATAATAATAATAATAATAATAATAATGAACCAAACAAAAACTTCTTTCAGTTTTCTTCTGAAGATTGAAAAAGAACCCACAAAATCACTTTGTTAACTTGTTTACTTCTAAGTATTTACATTTAGTTTTACTACACACTGGAGTAGGGCCCCTGAAAGTACTCCAGTGTGTAGTAAAAAACTAAATGTAAATACTTAGAAGTAAACAAGTTACAAAGTGATTTTGTGGATTTCTTTTCAATCAATAATAATAATAATAATAATAATATAATAATAATATACTCTGAAGATTTGTATTATGTCCTTAAGTTCGTTATAAAATAATAAATCTCATCATCATCATCATATACTCTAGAGATTTGTATTATGTCCTTAAGTTCGTTTATAATAATAATAATAATAATAATAATAATAATAATAATAATAATAAAACTCTCAAGACTTGTATTCTCTCCTGAAAGTTGTACGGCTGCCGAAATGACTGACGACAAATCAAGCACAACTGAAGGAATTCGTCATCTCTCATTATTAAAAGCTGCATGACATTTAAGAGGCCTTCTGAGCAAAGAAAAACATTCACACTCAAAGCAGGAAGAGATCATTTAGGAGCTACGAAAAATGGACACAACTAAATCCAAGGTCTCGTAGCGTGACTGCCGTGTCCGGGATGCTAATGACGCCCTAATTAGCGAACCACCACCACAAGCTGTGAAATCGTTGAAGGTCCAGCTGAATTTGACCGCCTTCTTTGAAGGCGCCTCAGAAGTGATTCAGAGGGTATTAGGCGGAATAAGTTAATTTTAATGAGAGTGTTGGTCTTTGAAATGGCACGGTGAGGGGGATTGGAAATCTAGTAAATGAAGTATTTTAAGTGTGTTTGTGTGTGTGTCTGTGTAGTGAAAAAAGGTCTACGCAAGTATACTGGTTGGGGATTTGGAAATTCAGTAGATAAAGCATTTTAACATTGTGTGTGTGTAGTGAAAAATGGTTCACGCAAGTATACTGGTAGTGGATTTGGAAATTCAGTAAGTAAAGCATTTTAACAGTGTGTGTGTGTGTGTGCGTAGTGAAAAAAAGGTCTCTACACAAGTATACTTGTATTACCTTATACCATCATATAGAACAGAAAGGCCAGGTGTATATACTACGTCGTGCCTCTCTGTGGAATAAGTATACATACGAGCATTATACCCTCTCCACTTCCACCCTCTCCCATCGCTTTTGACTTCCCTCAGACACTGGGGGGGCTTTTCCCATTCAACCCTCCCCCGCCCCTCCTCGCTAAATAAACTCTCAAGTTCTGTGCTGTTTCAGGGCGAAGAGTCCGGCCGCCGCAGTAGTCCTGGAACTTAAACCGAGTACTGGAAACCTCCATCCCTGAAGAAAGCGGGAGGCCATATCTTTCAAAACTAACCATAGAATCTTCTTGAAAATGATCTCAACAGTTCTGCGAATTTTTCTAACCCAACCTAACCAATTCTAACTTAACCTAACCTAACTTAACCTAACCTAGGGTCATGGCCCAAAAAAACTGGCGCTGGGGTAATATATGAGTATACTATATCTCGGAAATTTGCCTCTGGAGCCGTAGGGAGACAATGGAGGGTGCGGGAAAGAGAGAGAGAGAGAGAGAGAGAGAGAGAGAGAGAGAGAGAGAGAGGAGGGGGGGGTGGGGGGGTGGGGGGGTTGAAAGGCTTGAGTAAGGAAGGTAATAAGACCACCGGCAATTGGGGGGGGGGGGGGGGAGGGGGGGGGCAAATCTCTAGGGAAGCAGGGATCCCGTTGGGAAATTTGCTGTTGGGTGTTTGATACGCCGTCTAAAAGAAACTCAACACCAATGAACACACACAGGTTTTGTTCTGTTGTTTTTTGTTTGTTTGTGCGCCATTACCCTGCTTATTGTATGTGTGTATATATTTGTGTATCTATATATATATATATACAATATTATATATATTATATATATATATATATATTATATATATATATATATATATTATAGAGAGAGAGAGAGAGATAGACGAGAGGAGAGAGAGAGAGAGAGAGAGAGAGATTTAATTTGTGGTTCCAAGAGGTACTAATGGCCATACAAGTCATCCACCAGTAAAGTAATTTCCAATGACTTATAGATGACATCACAAATGCCTGTCATCCTGTTGATGTCTTGGTGTTTCCCGTGATTTCAGTTATTGTATATATATATTATATATATATATATATATATATATATATATATATACATAACACTAATATATATATATATACTATAAAATCTATAAATATGTATTCATATACACAAGTATATTGGACGGATACTGTTTACTGTCAGATTTATATACATAGAGAGAGAGAGAGAGAGAGAGAGAGAGAGAGAAGTGCGGTGCCCCCATAACAAAGCAGTATAACTTTCATGACATGCCTATAACTGATTCACTTAAGGTAGATTCTTGGATGAGCCCTATTCTCACGAGACGTTAGTTTGGCGGCCGCTGATTGGCTGGGAACTGCCTACCTCCTGGTACCAGCCAATCAGCGGCCGCCAAACAAACGTCTCGTGAAAATAGGGCTCATCCAAGAATCTACCGTAAGTGAACCAGCTATAGTCAGGTTGTACGAGATGGGAAAGATGACCATACTGGCATACTTATGAATTCATTAACGTGGACGTATGCTCCTCCTTCAACATCCTTCCTTAGTGCTGCCAAAAAAACAGCAACACTGTCATCATTATCGTTACTCTCTCTCTCTCTCTCTCTCTCTCTCTCTCTCTCTCTCTCTCTCTCTCTGTTGGTAGTTGTTTCAACTCTAGGAAGGGAAGTGTAGATTAATGTTTATGTTTTTTCTAAGTAATATATTATATTTTTTGGACATATTAGATGCGTTTTATTTTGTATATTCTTATACTTATAAGACTTAAAAACCTTGGACATTTTACGTTATATATTTTTAGGATAATAATAATAATAATAATAATAATAATAATAATAATAATAATAATAATTGTACCCATAATCATAGGAACACTAGGCACGATCCCAAGATCCCTGAAAAGGAATCTAGAAAAAAACTAGAGGCTGAAGTAGCTGCAGGACTCATGCAGAAGAGTGTGATCCTAGAAACGGCGCATAGTAAGAAAAGTGATGGACTCCTAAGGAGGCAGGATGCAACCCCCCGGAAACCCCCACACTATAAATACCCACCCAGTCGATTGGAGGACTGTGATAGAGCAAAAAAAAAAAAAAAAAAAAATAATAATAATAGGAGGGACATTGAATGATGACATTGCATTCAAAGCGGCTGTATGTCCATATACCAGTTGCAGAGAGAGAGAGAGAGAGAGAGAGAGAGAGAGAGAGAGAGAAGAGAGAGAGAGAGAGAGAGAGAGAGACATTTTTTTATATTCAGACATCAGGACTATAAGGCAAATCTGCATTGACACCTGTGGACAAATGCCATCCAAGCCAGCCAGGTGTGTATGCAAACTGAAGCAGGAAACACTGATCGTGTTTCCAATCTTGTTCCCGGAGGGGACCTTTTGACAAAATAGGCTTCCTAAGATATTAAATTTTCCTCCTCCTCCTCCTCCTCCTCCTCCTCCTCCTCCTCCTCCTCCTCCTCCTCCTCCTCCTCCTCCTCCTCCTCCCATCCTTCTTGGGTGGGGATGTTATTATCCCTCCCAAACATCACTTCATTTCAAAGGGTCCGAAGTTATTTTATAGGGAAGCGTCGTTATTAGAAAAGTTCTCGTCTCCCACAGCTCCGTTTTATTGGTCTTTCATTAATGTCTGAGGCCTTCTTTTTTTCTTTCAACTCTTTAACCCATCCCCTTTCTCTCTCTCTCTCTCTCTCTCTCTCTCTCTCTCTCTCTCTCTGATTAAGACACTTTCTCTAAATTTTAACTCCATTTCATTTGAGTTCTTAATATTAATACTCATTTCCAAGTCCCTCCTCTCTCAATCTCTCTCCCCTCTCTCTCGTCTCTCTCTCATTAAGACCACTTTCTTTTTCGTAATATTTTAACTATTCAATTTGGTCCCATATATTTTTAGTGCCTCTCTCTCTCTCTCTCTCTCTCTCTCTCCTTCTATCTCTCATTCTAAAGACATTTCTTTCTAACATTTTAAACTATTCCATTTGGTTTCCCATATTTTTATTTTTGTTGCCTCTCTCTCTCTCTCTCTCTCTCTCTCTCTCGCTCTTCTTCCTCTTTCTCTCTCTGATTAAGACACTTTCTTCTTAATATTTTAACTATTCCATTTGGTTCCTTATATTTTTAGTGCCTCTCTCTCTCTCTCTCTCTCTCTCTCTCTCTCTCTCTCTCTCTCTCTGATTAAAGGACACTTTCTTCTTGATATTTTAACTATTCCATTTGGTTACTTATATTTTTAGTGCCTCTCTCTCTCTCTCTCTCTCTCTCTCTCTCTCTCTCTCTCCGTCAGATCAAGCGGACATCTATCTTTGTATTTTTCTAAGTGACCATATTTTTTATTCTTCTTATATTTTCCTTCCCTTTCTGACAATAGTCAGTTTACCAACAAAATCGCTCTCTCTGCTTGTTTGTTTGTTTGTTTGTTTGTATGGTGTTTTTACGTCGCATGGAACCAGTGGTTCCATCACCAGAAACACACATCGCTCACCCCTCAATGGAATGCCCGAGAATCGCGGTAAACGAGGTGGTACGCCAGCATCATACCGACCACGCCACAGGATCAGCTCTGTGCCATCCATCCGTTTGATGGAAAAAAAAAAAAAGCGGTCCATTAGCGATTGATATATATAGTCGCTCACTCTGATCAGGTTTTGAAGGCCTTGGTATTGAGGGGGAGGGTGGGGGCGGTGGTATCTGATTAGGGAGATGATTGTGTATGTTTATGTATATGTAGGGTGTAAGTGTTGAGTGTGTGTGTGTGTGTGTGTTTGTACCCCCTAATTTGATTTCATTTTCTCATTTTCGTCAGTTCTTTATTTCCTCTCTTTATCCAATCGTATTTTAAGTTCGTTTAGCCCAGTGATTCTGTAGTTGTTTATATAGAAATATGTAATTATGTATATATATATATATATATATATATATATATATATATATATATATATATATATATAATTATATAAAAATCATATACGTATATGCATATACAAAACAAATTTACTATACATTAAGCTACAGATGTCCTTTAATATCCAATTCGCCCTACCTCGGAATTAAATAATATTTCTTATATGTTGACAAAAGGGGAAAATTTTTCAGTTGATGATAACTTTCGTCCTCGGCGGATTCGAAACCAGCGCACGCTCTGAGGAGAGAAATCAGGTCTTTGGACGTTACTGGTGATGTGATAAAAAAAAAAAAAAAAAAAAAAATATATATATATATATATATATATATATATATATTTTTTATATAATATATAGTATATATATAGGTTATTTTGTTTATTTTTGTGAAGGCGATATATGCCCCAAAAATGAGGACAAATTAAACGAGAAAAACTCAGATCTAACTCATAAAATAATGAGTTTGTTTTTGTCTGTTTCCTATATTATTTATTTGTTCGTTATTTTTGTATTTGTTTCGTGTACTTGATTCATTAAGACGATTACTTACTCCTGCGTTACGTTAAATTACGGCGTTGAATTAATTAAATTGCATTATTTGGCTTTCAGAACCTCGCTCCGTGTCCTCTCTGCTTTGTTAAAAAAAAAAAAATTATCGGAAAATGTGGAAAGGTTGCATTGTTGCCTCCCACAATGATTTTTTTTCATTTGTTATCCATGCTGACAGTTTTTGTAACATGGTCTAAATTATTAATGTCCGGGGCTGGTTTTTTTTTTTTTTTTTTTTTTTTTTTTTTTTTTTTTTTTTTTTTTTTTTTTTTTTTTTTTTTCTTTTTTTTTTTTTTTTTTTTTTTTTTTTTTTTTTTTGTTTTTTTTTTTTTTTTTTGGGTCGAAATTTGTTTTCCTACTGAAGGTAATATTGGTGATGGCCGTCAGAATGCCGATGTAATGGTCCAGGCAGGATGGGGATAAAAGTATCATAATTATCAGTATTATGATATAATATAATTATAATAATTATTATAATAGTGGTTATTTTTTTCGTCGACGCCATTCTTACCATTGTTGCTTCGCATTTTTTGTGTTCAAAGAATTTTATCGTAGAAATGAGATCCAGGAATTGTCTGTCTATTAAATATTCCCTTTATTTTTAAGATGATGTCAAGATTAGCGAAACCGCTATTTTGTCAGATATGTTCAGCCCGGAAATATATTGCTATTTTGACAACACGCGCTGATGGGTTGGCTATATGCCTGTCATGTTTTAGTGCTAGTTCTATAGGTGTATACTATACTGTACATTAGTCATATATAATAGTGATAAAGATATTATCAGGTATTATCATTAAGAGAAACCTAAATAGTACTTTTGAAGAAGCCTAAGAACAATAGTCTTATATAACAGTGATAAAGATATTAGTAAGCATTATCATTAAAAGAAACCTCACTAGTACTTTTGTCATTATTGATGACGTTTTTCATGTTATCATTATTATTACAGATAAAATATTATTAGTAGAAGCTGCATCAGAAATAGTAGTAGTAGTAACCATTACCCAGGTATTATCATTAATTAAAAAAAGCCTCACTAGTACTTTTGTCATTATTGATGACGTTTTTCATGTTATCATTATTAATGATAAAATATTATTATTAGTAGTAGAAGCTGCGTTAGAAATGGTAGTAGTTACCATTTACTAGGTATTATCATTAATAGAAGCCTAAATTGTACTTTTGTCATTATTAATGATGTTTTTCATGGTATCATTGTTATTACTGATAGAATATTATTATTATTAGTAGAAGCTGCATTAGAAATGGTAGTAGTAACCATTTCCCTTTGTATTTTAAGATATTCGATGTTTGTAGGTAAAACTGATATTTTATTGAGTCCACGATCGTAAGATTGGGCAAAGGCGTATTTTGCCTAATTGTCTTCTGCGCTTGACGCTGGGATCAGGGCCAGTAAAAAATGAGGTAGTCGAATTTATCGTGTTTTTGGAGGAAGATCTTGACAAAAATGTCACAGGTCCGACGCCGGGGAAGAGAAGTTCACAAGTTTACATTGAATAAGTCCCGTCCTGTGAAGTTTGTCCCTTCCGCGATGGAGAGAGAGAGAGAGAGAGAGAGAGAGAGAGAGAGAGAGAGAGAGAGAGAGAGAAGTGCAGGTAATTGCAATCAGAAAATGATCTGGCATCAGGAAAAAGTTTAGCGCAGATTTTTCCGATGAAGGTCCTAATTAACGATTCTCTCTCTCTCTCTCTCTCTCTCTCTCTCTCTCTCTCTCTCCTCCTTGCATGAAGACTCAGTGAGGAGCCACGGGTTCGATCCTGGATGTAGAGAGGAGGATGAGTTGGGCACATGTCTTTATGACCATCGTGCCGATGTTAACCGTAGCTGTGAATTGTTTACCTGGTGGTCAGTGAATTGATGTGGGTAGCAGGTAGCATGTAGAGTGGGGTTAGAATGATAGGGATGTATTTTTCTCTTGTTGTTTTATATATGTGTATATATATATATATATATATATATATATATATATATATATATATATAGATAGATAGATAGATAGAAATAGATAGATAGACATGTATACACAGTATTTTTTATTAAAGGCAAAATAAATAAAAAAATATATATTTAAGTCGCAAGCGCAACACATAATAATCTGAACGGAATCCTGCATTACCCTCCATAATGGCAAATGCCTCATGCAGTCAGCACGGGCCAGGGAGAGAGACCCCCTCCAGAGAGGACCCCTGATTATGGGACTAGGGTAATTATGGCCGAAAGGGACCTGGCCCCCCAATCCCCCTCCCTCCCTCTCCTGTAGGGGGGTCTGCAGTTCGGGAGAGGGGAGAGGGAATAGGGTGCTTTATTTAGGGTGGCAGACAACTTCCGTCGTAAATTGGCTCTTTATATTTTATGAATACACAATTGGCAATTTATTCCGTCATTTGACTCCCCTTCCTCTCTCTCTCTCTCTCTCTCTCTCTCTCTTGCTGGATGGGGCGGACATTTTTGCGAGTTGGTATCAGCGTGTGCCGTGACATATATTTATACATACACATTAAGCTACAAGTGTACATATATGAAATATATATATATATATATATATATATATATATATATATATATATATATACATGTATGTAGAATCTACTGATCATTTTTACCAGACGTATACGAGATTGTAATAGCCACAATGCCCTCTTAACTTCTCAAATTCTTTGCTCTTTATGACAGAATTTGATAAGTTAAGAGGGCAACGTGACTATTACAATTTCATATATATATATATATATATATATATATATATATATATATATATATATATATATATATATATATATATATATATATAACCTAGCCACCTGGGGGGGCAACCAAGTCCTTATGGGTGCCGGTCCCAAGCCCGGATAAATAGGGAGGGTTGGTGTCAGGAAGGGCATCGGCTGTAAAAATCTGTGCCAAAACCAAAAACAAATGGAATGAGCCGAAATATGGAAAGAGGTAATGCTAGGGCGTACTCCGTAAACGACGCACAGAGACATCGCCCTAACTCTGTGGTAAGGCGAGGGCTACTGCATCAGGAGCGGGTGCAGCTAAAGAAGCGAGCTCACATTGGGTTCAGAGTATGTCAGCTAAATGTTGGGTCCATGACTGGGAGATGGTAGAGAATTGGCTGACTTGATGAGAGAAAAGAAAGTAGATGTTGTGTGTGTGCAAGAAACGCGGTGGAAAGGAAATAAAGCTAAAGAGTTGGGAGATGGATATAAGCTATATTATAGTGGAGCAAATAAACAAGGTAGAAATGGAGTTGGCATAGTACTGTCTAGTGAACTAAAGAACTCGGTAATAGAAGTGCATAGAAAGAATACCGTATCATCAGATTGAAGATATGTTATGGAGGAGAGATTACTGAATATTATAAGCGCATATGCACCACAAGTTGGTTGCACAGAAGAAGAGAAGGGAAAATTTCTGGAGAGACATGGATGGAATAATGCAAGAACTGGAAGAGCATGAGAGGGTGATAGTTGGGGCAGATTTGAATGGCCATGTCGGAAGTGAAAAATGAGGCGATTGGGCGGGTGCATGGGGGCCATGGAATTGGGGAGAGAAACCCAGAAGGAGAGAGTGAGTGGACTTTGCTGTGTCATTCGACATGGCAATAGTAAACACATTTTTTGAGAAGAAAAGGGAACACCTAATAACATATAGGAGTGGGGGAAGATTCTCCCAGATAGACTATTTCTTGTATAAAAGGATAAATCTGGTGGAGGTCAAGAACTGCAAAGTTATTCCAGGCGACCATGTAGCCCCCAACACAGGCTGCTATGTATGGACTTGAAGTTGAAAAGGGAAAGAAAAACCAAAGCTAAAGGGATAAGGAAAATTAAATGGTACGAATTACAGAAGGAAGGGGATAAGAAGAGAGAGTTTAAGAGGAGGGTTTGGAGGATATTGATATAGGGATTGAAGATGTTCAAGAATGGGGGTGGGCACGAAATGCAGCAGTAATAAGAAGGCATGGAAAGGAGCTGCTAGGAGAGACATCTGGTATCATATGGGAAGAAAAGGATAGTTGGTGGTGGGATGAAGACATTGAGAAAGTAGTAAAAGATAAGAAGGAGGCAAAGAAAAGATGGGAAGAGTCACAGTCAGTGGAAGACAGAAATAGGTACAGAGAGAAAAACAAGGTGGTGGAAAAAGGTGGTAGCCCAAGCTAAAGCAAAGTCGTATGATGATGTATAATGAGCTGGGGACAAAGGAAGGATTAAAGAAGATGATGAAGCTATCAAAGGCTAGAAATAAGAGCACCAAAGATATAACACACATCAAAAACAAATAAAGAATCAAGAGGGTGTAGTGCTTAGAAAGGAGGAAGACATTGTGAAGAGATGGAAAGAATATTTCGAACAGTTGTTAAATGAAAGAAAATAATAGACTAATAAGAGAGGATGGCAAGTGAACATTGGCATGGTAATGAGGTTTTCTAGGCAAGAGGTACTAAATGCACTGAAGAAGATGAAGAATGGGAAGGCAACCGGACCAGACATGATCCCGGTGGAGGCATGGAAAGCATTAGGAGATGAAGGAGTGGATATACTGTACGATCTTATGATAAAGATCCTTGAACAGGAAAAGATACCAAATGAGTGGCGTGGGACGTTGGGAGTATATTGATCCCAATTTTAAAGGGAAAGGCGATGTCCAAGAGTGTGGTAATTATAGGGGCATTAAATTGATTGTCCCACACTTTGAAGATACTGGAAAGGATGATAGATGCTAGACTGAGAGAGAAGTACAAATAGGTAAAGAGCAGATGGGATTTATGAAGGGAAGGGGAACAACAGATGGTATATTTTGTCTGAGGCAAATAATGGAGAATTGTCGGGGAAAGACAAAGGGACCTACATATGGTATTCATTGACTTGAAAGGCTTATGACAGAGTCCCGAGACAAGAGGTATGGAGGAGCCTGAGGGAGAAGATGGTGCCAGAGAAGTATGTGCGATTGATACAAGAGATGTCACCGGAATGTATTTACCAGAGTGAGGAGCAGTGTTGGGGAGACAGAAGGTTTTGAGGTGAGAGTAGGATTACACAGGGGTCGGCTCTGAGCCCATTTATCTTTTTTAACATAGTGATGGATGTTATAATAGAGGAAGTAAGGGAGACAGTACCATGGAAACATATTGTATGCGGATGATATTGTTCTGTGTGCAGAGAGCAGGGAAGATCTGGAAGTGAAATTGGAAAGATGGAGACAAGTACTGGAGGACAGAGGAATGAGAATAAGTAGATCCAAGACAGAATATATGTGTACCACCACTGAGGGGGATGATAGAGAAAGTATTCAGCTTGGTGGAGAGCAAATAAGGAGAGTTGATAAGTTAAGTATTTGGGTATCTTTTGTTAACGCTGGAGGAAGTATGGAAGAAGAAGTAAAACATCGGGGTACAGGCAGGCTGGAACAACTGGAGAGCGGCCTCGGGAGTTCTTTGTGACAAAAGAGTGCCGCTTAGGTTAAAAGGAAATTTCACAAGACGGTGGTAAGAACAGCAATGCTGTATGGTACGGAAACAGCAAGCATGAGAAAAGCAGAGCAGAAGAAGATGGATGTGGCAGAAATGAGAATGCTTAGGTGGATGTCTGGGGTAACAAGAGTGGATAGGATCAGAAAATGACTACATAAGGGGGTCAACTAAGGTGGTGGAAGTATCAAAGAAAGTGCAGGAGGGGAGGCTGAGATGGTATGGACACCTGTTGAGGAGAGATGAGGACCACGCTGGGAGACATACTATGGGAGTGGAGGTGCAAAGGAAGAAGAAAGAGAGGGAGACCAAGAAAGAGATGAAGGACTGTGTGAGAGGAGATTTACATGAGAAGGGAATTGATGAGGCAGAAGCGCAAGATAGAAATAGATGGAAACGGCTCATCCGAACGGCGACCCCCATATAAAAATGGGAATAAGCTGGGAAGAAGAAGAAGATATATATATATATATATATATATATATATATATATGTATGTATGATGTATGTATGTATATTATCACTTACAGATAATATACTCAAGTATAGCAATAAAGCTGTATTCGTATTTTACGTGTATAAGTATATGCTTTGTTTCTTTGTATCTTTCTGTGCTCTAACACATTTCACCTCTCTCTCTCTCTCTCTCTCTCTCTCTCTCTCTCTCTCTCTCTCTCTCTCTCCATCATCCCATTGTCAGGCCACGCGTTGCTCTGTAGGGATGCCCTGCAGGGATTTTCATTTTTCCTCTCTCCAAGTGTTTATGAATTTGCAATAGATCTGAGTTGGGGGGGGGGGGGGGGGGGGATTTATGACGCATTATACGTATAGGTTTCCGGCCGGGCGAGAGGTGATTATTGCATCGGCGATTATCACAGCGGTAATTGTGCTCCATTACCTTAATAGGCATTTGCATTTTAATTGTCCTTCGAATCGCTACTAATGATGCGTCGCGGGCCTCTTCTTCCTTCCGCTTTTGGTCGTCTCTGCTCATTCAACAAGTAGCGAGGGATTGCAATTTTTTTGTTATTTAAATTTTTTTTTTTATTCATTGTCTTTTCAGCAGCTGTTCTAGCGCAACAAGTGTAGTGTTGGGGGGTTTGGGGGGGGGGGGGTTTGGGGGGGGGGGTGGCTTTGGGGGGGCGGGGAGAGGAAAGCCTAGGTAAGGACATGTCACTATTCTATTATTATTATTATTATCATCATCTTTTTTCTTATTCATTCTTTCCACAGTTCTAACGCAACAAGTGTAGTATTGGGGGTAGGGGGGTGGATGGCGAATGGGGGGGGGAAGAAAAAAGCCTAGGTAAGGACATGTCACTATTATTATTATTATTATTATTATTATTATTATTATTATTGCATTTTTTTCCCTTATTCATTGTCTTATCAACAGCTGTTCTAGCGCAACAAGTGTAGTGGGGGATGGGGGGTGGGGGGTGGTTAGGGGGGAGAAGAAAAGCCTAGATAAGGACATGTCACTATTATTATTATTATTATATTATTATTGCATTCTGTCTTTTTTTTTTCTTATTCATTATCTTTTTAACAGTTGTCCTAACTCAACAGTGAGTGATGCGGGGGTAGGGGGTTAGGGCGAAGGTGGGGGGGGGGGCAGCAGAAAGAAAAGCCTAGTTAAGGGCATGTCACTATTATTATTATTATTATTATTACTAGCAATTTTTTTTTTTCCCCATCTACGATGGGTGATAAAGTACGGGTGCAGAAGTGAAAAATTTACATGTACTATTTGTTCAGCAATATTAAAATAAGGGTGATTTTTATACATACCTACTACAGAACCTCTTTGTACGCAATATTATCAGTTTGTCCACAACTTAATTTCAAGTTGGCAGAGTCAGTTGCTCTGCTCATCGCCACATACAGTTGGCCATGCATGAACATGGGTAACGGCACGATCCAAAGTCTGGTCCTGTGACTTGTTTGCAGTGAATGATGGGAAACTGCGCCGTAACTGGAACGGAAACTGGTTGTCCGAAGGCATCAAAGGAATCCGGGGGATGAGCAGACGTTTGCCGGTGTTAGGGCCCGTTGTCACCACTGCTTTGATGACGTGGGAGTTTAGCTCCATAACAGTGTACCTCATTCCGTTGCAATGTCCATTGGCAGGATTGAAATTCCGAAGCAACATTACCGGGCAGTACTTCTTCAACATTATTTTGTGCACTGGCAGTCCCGATGGATTTAAGTTATTCAAAAAATCTTGCAGATATTAATGATAATTTTCATCTTCTATTATGTCCGATATGAAATAATCACGACTTTCTCCGGGGAAGTTGTACAGAAATTATGCATGAAAAATCGTAAAGTAACTAAGTGTACGGGAATAACCAGCCTCGTTTCACGGCCAGACAGCTCCGTTTCAGGGAATCCCTTCTCACCCCCACCCCCTACAAAGGAGGGGGGTAGGTTGGATGAAACCCCATTACAAACCCTCTTAGGGGTCCCCACCATAACCCTGCCAAGTTTCATGCCAATCTGACCAGCCGTTTGGCTGTGATTGAATGACAGACAGACAGACATCACACCCATTATAGTATGAATCTTAGGGGTCCCCACCATAGCCCTGCCAAGTTTCATGCCCATCTGACCAGCTGTTTGGCCGTGATTGAATGACAGACAGACAGACAGACATTACGCCCATTACAGTATGATTATTATTATTATTATTATTTAATTTTTTCTTTTTTCTTATTCATTGTACAAATAAAATTTAATGCTTTACAAATAAATAAATGAATAATTTACAGTTAAAATTCTCAGTTGTCACTTGAAGTCCATGTTATTTCCATCGGGCCCATATATATTTTTATATTTTATATTTTGGAAAATGAAGTCAGCACGACACAGAATCAGGCAGAAAATTCTGTCTCTCAATTTTTGCTGTGTAATTTCAATCACGTGTTGCTCTCCCGTGACTGTCAGGATCTAGAAGTCTCTCTCTCTTCTCTCTCTCTCTCTCTCTCTCTCTCTCTCTCTCGTGACACTGGTCTGAGCAACAGCCGTAGCTGGACGTGAATAATGAAATTTTAATGATTCCATTTGGTTCCATATATTTTTTAGTTCCTCTCTCTCTCTCTCTCTCTCTCTCTCTCTCTCTCTCTCTCTCTCTCATGGAAGGTTCAAAACATCTA
>NC_061094.1:70410138-70422638 GCF_015104395.2 Macrobrachium nipponense
GATTCGCCTTGTCCTCCTTGAAGATTCGAAGTAACGAGATCTATTCGTAATTACGGTGTGCGTTTTAATTAAGGTTTATCTGCGAGGTCCCTCCCTCTCCTCCCCCTCCCCCCCTACACACACACAGCTCCCAAAGATGAAAGTATATCAGTTCCATCTACTCTCTGTCTCTGGCTCTCTCTGACTTTCTTAGATCTATGGAAATTGGATGAAAATCACATTATATTCTCTCTCTCTCTCTCTCTCTTTGAACTTTACATGCCTGTGACATTGTTAACTGAATAGTGCTAGTCAGATAGAATTTTTTTTCTCTCTCTCTCTCTCAGTGTTAAATTTATCTCTTTCTGAACTATGCAAATTAATTAGAATTCTCTCTCTCTCTCTCTCTCTCTCTCTCTCTCTCCTCTTCTCTCTCTCTCTCCCCTGATCAATGCAAGTCAGGTAGACATCTCTCTCTCAGAATTAAATCTATCTCTTTCAGAACAATGCAGGACAAGTAGACACCTCTCTCTCTCTCTCTCTCTCTCTCTCTCTCTCTCTCTCTCTCTCTCTCCTCGAAATGCTTAGCGCGGATAATCCCAATAACATTCCCTTCACGACGATTAAGAGGTGCAGTGTTTCAGTAGATAGATATAATCCCCCCCCCCCCCCCCACCCCCCTCCCCCCCCCCCTCTTAAGACCTCTTTTTGGAAAGGTCTCGTGAGCGGTTCTTGTTCCTGGTCGGGTTTACGTTTCAGATCTTGAGCCTCTCACCTCTTGCTTTTTCATTTAGAGAGCGTTTTAATAGCTGTTGGTTATTATGTCTGTTTTATCATTTATCATTCGTTTTCTGTTGCGCCTTTAGTTTTTAATTACGTTTTTAATCGCTATTCGTTATGTCTGTTTTAAAATTTATCCTTCGGTTTTCGGTGTTGAATCTTTTTTTTTTTTTTTTTTAACTTTTCTCGGCGTTTTTTAATCGCTATTGGTAATTATGTCTGTTTTAAAATTTGTCCTTCGTTTTCTGTTGCTCCTTTTATTTTTTCATTTTTCACGTTTTTTAATCGCTATTCTTTATGTCTGTTTTAAAATTTATCCTTCGTTTTCTGTTTTGCATCTTTTTTCTGACGGTTTTTAAATCGCTATTCGTTGTTTGTTTAAAAATTTAACCTTAGTCATCTGGTGCATTTTTGTTTTCATTTCTCACGTTTCCGAGCGTTTCACTTCCTGAGTTTTATCTGGATTTCATTTTTTAGTCGCCTTCCAATATGTCTGTGTTAAAATTTAACTTTAGTCTTCTGGTACATTTTTTTCCTTTTTCATGTTTTTGAGCGTCTAACTTCTTGTAGTTTATTTAGATTTCATTTTAATCGCTCTTCATTGTGTTTGTGTTAAGTTTTAACCTTTCCATATTCTATTGCATTTTTTATTTTTATTTATTTATTTATTTTTTGGAGTGGTTGATAATCACACCAAAAGCATATTTGAATATGTTCTTATAATATTTATTATAATAATATTTTTAGTTATGTTAAAAGGTCTGTTGAATTTTTCATAATATTATGCGCGTCATAAATATCAATTAGCTCCCTTTGAAAATATCCTTATAGCAGTACCTCTGTCCCTATATTATTCAAATGTTCCCGAAAAATTGAGTGGGAAAGATACATCGAAAGACCAAAAACGCTACCTTGGTTGACGCCTGGGAGAAGGGAGAGGCTGGCAATCAGTGGAGATCCGTGGAAGACAACGCACAGGAATGTCACGTGTGGCGGAGGGATTTTTCAAATGGCCATTTTGTGTGTCACACGGCTTTGGAGGCAGTTTCAAAAATTAATTTTTGGTTTTATATTTATACTCTGTGATTAATTGTATGGGGTGAATGACGAGGTATTATATTTGTTTCGGTAAAATTAATTGTATAGGGGGTGAATGGCATGTTTTTTATGTATAATTAATTATCTGGAGGTGAATGGCACGGTTAGAATCTCTCTCTCTCTCTCTCTCTCTCTCAGCAGACTGGATGTAAAGCTTCTCTCTCTCTCTCTCTCTCTCTCTCTCTCTCTCTCTCTCTCTCTCTCTCTCTCTCTCTCTCTCAAGATAAAATCCTCAGTGAGTGTCATTCGCCCTTGAAAGACACTATTGATAAAAATCTGAATCTTATCTCAAAATGATCAAATAAAACAAAACCAAAAAAGAAACAAACATACCTTTTCAATATAGATAAGAGCGTATCGTAAAATCACATCGTACGAAAATAATTAAAGTATGCTCGTATCTTGAATACTTCTACTACTGCTACTACTACTTCTACTATTATTGCTTTTACTAGTTTTTACTCTTGTTATTGCTGCTGCTGCAGCTAATTTCGCTGGGAGATTAGTTTCCAAAAGTTCGCAAGATTGCCCGTGTGTGTGTGTGTGTGTGTGTGTGTGTGTGTGTGTGTGTGTGTAAGTGTGTGTGCCTCCGCGTGTCTGTGTTACCATCTAATATAGTAACTAAAAGTACATATTTTCCGCAGAATCTTGTCCATGGTTTTTAAATTTCAGAATCGCTTATGATTATTATTATTAATTATACTTAATTATACTTAATTGTTGTTGTTGTTGTTATTATTATTATTATTATTATTATTATTATTATTATTATTATTAGAAATTCACAGTTTCGTGAAAACAAATTATTAAAAAAATTATCCACAATTATATATTAAAATATATTTCTATGTGAAAATTATAGAACAAAGACTTTCGAACACCTGAACGGTGTTCCTCATCAGTGTAACGTTAAAATGTAATACCTTTTAACGTTACACTGATGAGGAACACCGTTCACGTGTTCGAAAGTCTTTGTTCTATATTTTCACATAGAAATATATTTTTAATATATAATTGTGGATATTTTTTAACAATTTCTTTTCCCGAAACTGTGAATTTCTTAACATTATTATTATTATTAATAATAATACTAATTAGTATTATTATTATTATTATTATTATTATTATTATTATTATTTATTATTATATAAATGTTATTGTACAATGATACAACAGGGAATTTGTTTCTCCATTTTAACTCGGGCTACTACCAGTATTATTATTATTATTATTATTATTATTATTATTATTATTATTATTATTATTATTATTATTATTATTATAGAGGACCATATCAACAGTAATGTAATTATACATATATTTATAGTTTTATTTTTGAATATATATGTACAATGATATCACCCATTTTGTTTCTCCATTTTAAGACTCATGCTACCATCAGTTTGTGTGTGTGTGTGTGTGTGTGTGTCAACAACATGTTTATGACTCAAGACTTAGAAAAAATGAAAAAAAAAAATTATTTGTCCCTTTATCTCGAGGGTTGTGATTGTGTATGCGTGCGCTGGTCGTTGTATCCACCGTTCCAAAGTTTCCTTAGTCTCTTTGTTATTCTGGGGAACTAAACTTAGCCCTAAATTGGTGATTTATCACCTATCCTATTTTTCATCCTCTGTCTATAGGATTACAGCGGGAAAACACGCTTTGGAAAAGATGACGCGAAAATTCAAATTGGATATTGATAGTTGAAAGGACAGATGACGTCGTGTTTATACTTAGATAGCAAGATGTAACGTAAGATATGTTTATACCAAGATACCCCCTCCCCCCTTCTGGGAAGGTAGTGATGTTTATAGAAAGATATCAACCCCCTCCCCCCTTCTGGGGAGGTAGTGGTGTTTATAGCAAGATATCCATCCCCTCCACCCCTTCTGGGGAGGTAGTGATGTTTATAGCAAGATATCCAACTCCCCCCTTTTGGGGAGGTAGTGATGTTTATAGCAATGTATCCATCTCCTCTCCCCCTTTTTTGGGAGGTAGTGAATTACCTCGCCGAGGCACTTCCTCGGTGAGGAACTTTGCAAAACTTGGGGAAGTCGTGATGCCACATATGACCTAGGAATTGAATTCGATTTATGGAGTATTAACCTAGAATGGAAATACCAAGAAGCAGAGGTAGAATTTTGGGATAGTCATGGCCGGGTTTGAAGTCCTTGGTTTGATCCCTGTGGTGGTCAACTTCAGTAATCTCATTGCATATTTAATTTTAATCGAAATATTGAGGTTATGTCGTGTGTTGTGACTTTACCGTGATTCTTAGCCCACTCTGTGGATCTTTATATTTTTTACGAAATTTTGTAGTGTTTATTAATGATGTAATTAAGTATCCCTCCCGTTTCTTACTTTTAAATTGTCTGTGCCCTTATTGCTATCGACATGTATCTTGTGGTTTCTGATGAGGTTATTTTTTAGCAATTGTTTAGTTAACGCCTATTTTTTTCAATTTTCATCTTGAATATAATTTGGTTTTTTTGTTTTTTAATGGCGGTTGAAGATTTTTATGCGCATATTTAATGTGTCACATTGACCTATTAATCTATAATAATTACGAATATCGGAGAATAAATTCGCATTACTGTCCTAGTGAAAGAACCAAGACTTTATTAAAGTGATTTTTGCTCGTCAACATTATAAAAAAATATGGGCTCTTCTGTTGAGTGTAAGAATGCCTGCACATATTTATACACGCTTAAAGATACTAAATACGCACGCATGTATAATATGCGAATTATATACGTATGACTTTGAATGTTATTTACAGTAATCTTTAGTATAACCTCTCTATCTCTCTCATACAATATATATATATATATATATATATAGTATATATATATACAATAATCTCTCTCTCTCTCTCTCTCTCTCTCTCTCTCTCTCTCTCTCTCTCTCTCTCTCTCTATATATATATATATATATATATATATATATATATATTATATATATCGTGATTTGATGTAATAATCGGCTAATGATTGTATCATTGTAGACCTTCCTTATCGCCAGCTCATTTTCGTACTATGGTGACACATCCTCCTTTGTCTCCTGCTGCTGCTACTGCTCTTACGGACTCATAAATTAAAATTCTCTTATCTGTGGTTGACGTTATCGCAGTGATAAGAATTAAATCAGTGTAATATCACGGAGGTATAGCGGGTGCATGTTACCAGAATTATAATGTTTAGTTGTTTCGCCGAAGCTCATTCACACAATTTGTTTATAAGATTGAGTATGAGAAAGACTGATAAAAGTTATAAATAAAATAATAGGTCTCAAAGACTTGGTTTATAGAAATAATGATAAGGGATCGGCTGTACTATAGTAGATTCACATCAACCGTGCATTTGATGTCTAGGCCAGTCCCTTACGACGCTCCTGATTGACTGTTGATAAGCCAATCACAGGGATGGAAACTCTCGGTCTCTCTCGAGAGTTCACATGGGCAGGATGTATGTTCCACCTCTCCTGAAAGATGTATACCTCAGTAGAGGTGGAATATAGATCCTACCCATGTGAACTCTCGAGAGAGACTGAGAGTTTCCAGCCCTGTCATTGGCTTATTAACAGCCAATCAGGAGCGTCGTAAGGGATTGGCCTAGACGTCAAATGCACGGTTGATGTGAATCTACTATAGTTTCTGCAGCTGTGGCCCTTCTGGGGGTGGGCGGGGGTGGGGGGCGGGGGGGAGGGCGGGGGGCGTGACTCAAAAGTGGTATAGTTACAAAAACCTGGGGCAAGTTTAGTAGACAATTTCTTATGGTCTTTGAGAGTTGATATAAGGTCAATACACACTCACATATGTGACCTCGTCGTGATCATGGTATATCGGGTTCGTTTCCCTCTACCGGACATCATGATTTCTTTCATCTTTCTTTGAAGTTGGATCTCGAGGCTTTGTAGTGACAAGCGTATCCGAAAAAGAGCAGAGAATTTAAGAAGTGAAAGAGGGCATTGTGGCTATTACCTTTACATATGTATCTGTTAAAAATAACTAGTAGATTCTACATACATACATATATTGACTGTGTGTGTTTGTGTTTGTGTGTACGTGTGCTTAAAATATATTTGGTTCTGTGTACGTATATCTTATGCCTCAGAGACTGTATGCAAGAGTGTTACGTTTATGATCTCACGCCAGACCCAACGTATTAATGCGCATTATTTGTAAAATATCTCCTGCAATGGCGTTTATCTTCATATTTTCCAACGAACTATCCAAACTACTTAAAAAAAGAACAAAAAACTCCAAGAGAAGATTTTAAACTGTCGGACGTAGTTAAAGCAACAAGTTTCTCTAGACATTTAAAAGCAAAGTTGGGACGAAGTTAAGTTCATAAAGTACTTTTCTGCTTTCTCTCTTCTCTCTCTCTCTCTCTCTCTCTCTCTCTCTCTCTACGATAGGCTGCGCGATCTGCCATCATAGAAAAAGTAGTGAGTACTGGACTGAAGGAAAGCGATATTTGGCTGTTTATTTAACTCAGGGTTCAGGGGCAGGAAGGAGCGGAATAAATTGGTGTCGGGGTAAGTGTGTGGCATTGCATTCAAAAGTGTGTATGTGTGTGTGTGTGTAAGGGTTTTCTCTTTTGCTAAAAACAAGAAAATGGCGTTGGAAGTTGTTTTTCGCTGAAGAGCGAGATATCCAGCGAGTGTGATATCTTATGGTACAATTCGCTTTTGGGTAGAAAATAAATTTACCATAATAGTTGTCAGCGATTTCGAGACGGTTTTGATATATATATATATATATATATATATATATATATATATATATATATATATATATATATATATTGAGTGCATTATTTATACATTCATTCCTGAAGGAAACATATAGCCTCTACAAATGACTGAAGTCTTTATAAAATCAGTAAACACTATAGTCTTAGTTTCTCCAACTTGGATTGCTGCCTTTTTTTTTTTCTTTTTTTTTCTTTTTTTTTTTAATCAAGTGTTTCCTTTTATTAAAAGAAATTGCATAAAACAATGTTTGTAATGGCCAGCGTTAATTATTAATTTTTATTAATGGAGGGGAAGGTCGTTGAAAATTATCATTTGCATTTATTCTGTTAATAATATATATAAAATGTTTAATCAAGGGTTTTCCTTTTATGAAAAGAAATCGCGTAAAACAATTTTTGTAATGTTCAGGGTTAATTATTAAATTTTTAATGGCGGGAAAGGTTGTTGAAAAGTTATAATATTTACAGTTTTCTTAATGATTTTTTTGTAATGATAAAATAAAAGAAAACGCGTCACTGAAACAGGCAAACAAACAAACGCACTCATCCGAATGCTTCTCTGCCAGAGGCCTTGCGGGAACCCATAGTTACAATCCCAAGGGTGAGATACCATCTCCCTCTCTATTTGCGGCCCTCTTATAATACTCTTATTTTAGATTTCTTTTCTTCTCCTCCGCGGCCCAGAAACTTCAAAGGAAATAGATTTCAAAGGTGTTGGATGAGCCGTTTTCGAGTGAGGTGAGAGAGAGAGAGGGAGGGAGAGAGATTAGCTCTCTCTCTCTCTCTCTCTCTCTCTCTCTCTCTCTCTCTCTCTCATAGAACATATATAGCTAGTTTTCATACAACCGTTTCATCCAACCCCCTTAACTTTCTCTCTCTCTCTCTCTCTCTCTCTCTCTCTGACCGTCTTGTAGAACAAATATACTTAAGATTTTTGCATGCAGCCAGAGGCTCCCTTTAAATCATCCTCCCTAACCCTCCCCCCTCCCCCCCACATGCTGCCTTATCCCCCCCCCCCTCCCCACTCCTTACAGACGCTAATGGGGATGTGTTGTTGCGCTGGGACACCGCGGCGCCTCCTTGTCTGGTGCTCTCCGACGGCGTCTCTAGGGTGGAGGATCTGGTCCTGGGGAGGATGTCGGGAAGGCACAGAGAGAGAGAGAGTCTGCGATGGCGACAAAGAGGCTTGTGGGGGAATCAGACGGGCTTATGGGGAAAGAATGAAGGGCAAAGGCACCGCAGTGAGTTGTGGGGAAAACAGGGGAATTTATGGGGAAGGTATGGGGACTTTTTGGAGGGGAGGTGTAAGGACACTTTGGGGAAGGTATAGGTACTTTTTGGAGGGAAGGTATAGGGACTGGGGGTAGGTATGGGGACATTTTAGGGAAGGTATAGGTACTTTTTGGGGAAGGCATGGGGACATTTAAGGGAAGGTATGGGGACTTTGGGGAAGGTATGGGGACATTTTGGGGGGGAAGGATAGGGACTTTTTGGGGAAGTTGTTATGACATTTTTGGGGAAGGTAAAGTGACTCTTTGGGGAAGGTATTGGGACTTTCTGGGCGAAGGTAAAGTGACTATTTGGGGAAAGGTATAGGGGACATTCGGGGAAGGGGGTGGGGAGAAGGTAGTTTTTGGGGAGGGGATGAAAGGTTGCTTATTGGGAAATCATAAGGATATATATAAAGGAAAGGTCCCGTAGGCAGTAGCGAATTCGAATAGATTTTGGAGGGACCGTTTTGGGGTGGGGGATATAACAGAGAATCATGGAAGGCTTATGGGAATGGCAGGAGAATCTCCTGGGGATGGGTAGGATACACCGATAGCGCGAGGATCGAAGAAGGATATTAAATATAGGATGCAGGGTGTCTCTGATATTAATGATAGCATGTGTGTGATTGTGGCTGAGGAGAATTTTCTGGGTAATATTAGAGCCATGTTTTGCGTCTCACAGTCGTGGCTAAAACAGCGACCATATTTAATGCTACGTTCATCAGTGGTCAAGTTCTCTTTTTTTATTATTATTTTTTTTTTCGCTCCCGGACCTTGTGGTCCAATTTTTTCGTATCGTCCCACAGCAGAATGGTCGGAGATTTGGCTGTCTGTCCCTTTATACAATTATGAAGTGGTGCCAGTTATGTTCTGCTTGGGTTAGGAGAGTTTTCTATCATTTTTACTGAATGTCTTCTCTTTTAATTATTATTATGGTTGTTTTTTCCTTAATGCTACTGTTATCGTGACGAGCCTATAAGGTCCACTGGATGCAATGGAAAATGGTTTTGTCTTAATCCTATGTATAAATTATTGTATTTTTGGTATATTAGTCAGTATAAATGATTGTATTTTTGGTGTATTAGTCCATTTTTATTGCATATTGTGCATGATCGTGCATTACTCTACAATTAAATGTGACAGTCCTAATCCTCCTAATCTTTACTGAATGTTTTTTTAGGAGAGTTATAATTTTTACTGAATGGTTTTTTATGAGGTATAATTTTTATTGAATGTTTTTTTAGGAGAGTTATAATTTTTACTGAATGGTTTTTTATGAGGTATAATTTTTATTGAATGTTTTTTTGGTTAGGAGTTTTTTGATATTTTTAACGTACGTTTGTTTTAGGAGAGTTATAAGAATTTTTTATTGACAAGTTTTTTTTTTTTTAGGAGATATAATTTTTAATGAATTTTTTGAGGAGAGTTATAAGTTTTTATTGAACGTTTTTTTTTTAGGAGAAGTTTATAATTTTTACTTTGAATGTTTTTTTTTTAGAGAGTTATTTTATTGAACGTTTTTTTTAAGGAGTTTATTTTTTCTTAATTTTTTTTTGAAGGTTTTTTTAGGAGAGTTATAATTTTTATTGAACTTTTTTTTTAGGAGAGTTATAATTTTTACTGAATGTTTTTTAGGAGAGTTATAATTTTTACTGAATGTTTTGTTTAATGTGGTTGTTTTTTCCTCGATGCTACTGTTATCGTGACGAGCCTATAAGGTCCACTGGATGCAATAGAAAATGGTTTTGACTTCATATTATGTATAAATTATTGTATTGTTGGTATAATAGTGTTTTTTTATTATATTTTATTTTTGTATTTATTTATTTCTTTGGTTGCATGTTTTGCATGATCGTATGTGACAGTTCTAACCTTCCTAATAGTGCAACATAAGGTTTCTTAATCTTATGTATAAATTATTGTATTGTTGGTATATTAGTGTTTGTTTATTTTTGGGGGGTTGCATATTTTGCAAAATCGTGAATTATTTTCCATTTGAATGTGAGAGTCATAACCCTCCTAATAGTCTAACATAAGGTTTCACTTGACTGCTTATATATATAGCAATGTGCCCAAGACATTAGTCCTTAAAGGCTAAAAGGCTGAGGACAGAGAATCGCCTGGAGGGAAAGACTGGCTTAAATCATGACTGGTTTTAACCGGTCACTGAAGGGATTCGGTGCCTGTAATTGATAAAACGTTCGTGTGTGTGTGTGTGTGAATGCGAGTGTTTGAAAATGATTATAGGATGGGTTTGGTAGTAATTGAATTTCGCTGGGTGGTTAATGATCAGTAGTGATTGGTCAGAGCCTTTTAAACGATGCATGGAGAGAGAGAGAGAGAGAGAGAGAGAGAGAGAGAGAGAGAGAGAGAGAATATGCTTGTTGCATATATGTAGCGCTCAAACATAAAATGAATGTGTTGAATTTTATTTGTCTGCACAGTATGTTTCTTGGAGAGAGAGAGAGAGAGAGAGAGAGAGAGAGAGAGAGAGAGAGAGAGAGAGAGAGAGAGAGAGATGCATACTACAGCCTGTATGCAATGCTTAAGCATAAAATAAATATGCGTTACATTTTCTTTGCATGCATAGTATATATCTTAGAGAGATGCTTGTGGTCTGCATGCGATGCTTAAATATATGGGATATGTGTTGCATTTGATTTGCATGCATAGTATATTTCCTTCATTTATCATTTCGTTTTTATTACAAATGAATAAATTAATGTTGGGAAACATTCTTAGCAGACGTGTCATTTTTAACGCGTTATTTTCATCATTGTGGAAAATTCCAAAATATATATTTAAACACAGACTCTGCAATATATACCACTTATTTTTTTTAGATGCGAAATTCGTAATTAAAGAGTTTGTCCATTAAAAGTTGTTTTATCATAATTGTACGTTGTAGTAGAGCGAAGGTCATTTGTCACCTCCCGAGTAATTAACTAATTACCCAGGAGGCTTAATTAGGGCGATCTCTGCTCATTTACATTCTCCAGCGTTTGTTCCTCAAACCTGTTTGCCGTCTTTGAGGAGAATTCTATATATATATATATATAATGTATATATATATATATATATCTATTATATTAATTTAAGGGCGTGTTTAGTACCACAAGCCCCCCGTTTTAACCTTTCATGTATCTCCCTTTGCACCAACCCCTTTTGTTCCTTTTTACTGTACCTCCATTCATATTCTCTTTTTCCATCTTACTTTCCTTAACCCTCTCCTAACAATTGATTCATAGTGCAAGCTTTTTACTGTCATTTTCCGTTTTAGCGCTGGATGACCTCGTAGGTCCCAGTCTTTGGCCTTTGACCTAAATTTCACATTCAGTTCAATTCTATTCTCACCAAAATTTCATGCTAAATAACTTACTTTTTTAGTATTTGTTTCTGTTTATATCACGTGCAAATTTGAATAACAGGTTTCATTTTCCTTTCACAGGTAAGGTTGCTGTCACCTTTTGAAAGCGGAAGAAGGCTTGCTTCAGTGCCTGTAAGTTCTTATCAAATTTTCCTTTATTTATTTATTTATTTATATTTTGCTGTCATAAGATTTTATGGAATTTCAAATGTTTTTTTATTGTCTCAGATTCTTTGCCTTCCTTCTTCGGTAAGATTTTACTTAATTGCAATATACTGTCAGCTTGAGTAATGCAGACGTATGCGCGCATGAATTTGTTGCAACTGTAAATAAGGTACCAGTATCTTTCATCATCTTGAATTGATATCCTAGTTCTAGTGTTCTTCCGGAATTTTGAAATAATGTTTGGTGGCGGTGCATTGGTTTATTTATTTATTTTTTTTTTATGAAACAAAGTCATTATTATTTCTGTATTTTTGGTGTTCGTGTTACTTTTGCTGCGGACAACCTTATGAATGTTTTTTTTGTAAATGAAATTGGATAAGTAAAATATCGTCTAATGAGATTGCATACAAGTGCATCGACAGTAATTTTATTACCATAACCTTCCTTATGGGGGCATTTCTTAATGATAAATACAACATAATTATTTGTAACCACACACACACACACACACACACACACACACACACACACACACACACACACAAATATTAATTCCAAGCAGATAATCACATCTCGAAAAATTCTTAAGAAAACTAAAATTCAGCTGTGAAAAGACCCCCCCCCCCAAAAAAAAAAAAAAAAAAAAAAAAAAAAAGGTAAAAAGTCCTTCAGTGGCGCCCCTTCCAAAAAAAGAAATTCGGTCGGAAGGACCCTTGGGGAAAAAAAAAAAAAAAAAAAAAAAAAAAAAACCTAAGGCGACCATAGCCTAACCGTTATTAAACGGGGAACACTTGCGGAGTTATTCGTTTAGGGCATGTTCGGTGGAGGGAGGGCTTGGGGCCGGGGGTGGGGGGGAGGGATGAGTGGGACAGTACAAAGTTTTTCCAAATAAGGGGAAGATGTAATTTGGATCAATGTTTTTTTTTTTTTTTTTTTTTTTTTTTTTTTTTTTTTTTTTTTTTGAGAAAAGGAAAGGTGCCCGTAATGGGCATAGGAAGATCAGTGTCCCGCCGTGGGACCAGCCATTTCTATTCTTCGAGGATGGGATGCATCTGTGGATTTCGAGAGGGTCTGGATCCCGCTTTT
>NC_061094.1:70425138-70432638 GCF_015104395.2 Macrobrachium nipponense
ACGGGATCATAACAGTATATGTGCGCAACCTGTACACAGAGTACATGTGATGAATTGATGAATTTCCAGATTCTTGGTGTCCCGTCAAAGAGATTTGGAAGTAGGCACGGTCTGGTAGGAAAAGTCGAATGTTTTTTTTTTTTTTTTTTTGCTGTAAAATCCCTGCATGAGATGAGGTCCAATTTTACTATTTTATTTATTTATCTACATAATTTAATCATTTATTAAAGGACTTGGCATCCCGTAGGGGGGTTGTTGTGCAGTCAATGGACCTCACACGGCGGTGCACTGTGGGAATTACTTAAGGTTCCTTGCAGCGTGCCATCCTTAGGCCCCTAGCTGCAACCACTTTCGTTTTTACTGTACCTCCTTTCATATTCTCTTTCTTCCATCTTACTCTCCACCCTCTTCTAACACTTGATTCATAGCGCAGCTGCTTTGAGGTTTTCCCCCTTGTTACACCTTTCAAACCTTTTATACTGTCAGTGCTTGGCCTTTGGCCTAAATTCTATATTCAATTCAACGAAAGGGCTTGTGGCTTGGACAAAAGTGCGGTTCTGACTCGGTTTTATCAAAGCTCCAGCGTCCAAACTCCGTCGAGGTATCACCTCGTCGCAATAGCAAATGCAAGAAGGCTTTTAATTTCTCTAACTGTTAAAACTGCAGAACAGTTTTTTTTTTTTGTGGTATTTTTATCGATGGCAGTGAATCACAGACTAGAAAACGTTCTCAAGAAGTTGAGGAAAACAGGATATGACGAATTACCTCACATCTGTTTTTATCTTTAAGTTGTGGTCGCCATGTGTACATAGTACATACTATTATTCCTTCCTTTCAGCCACCAGCACAATACTCTTATTACGTCACAAATGGGCTGGTAGACATATACGTCTTCGGTACTGTATTTAAACTTGACATACACGAGTGTGCAAGAGATGATATATCTGTATATCACCCGAGAATGTCAGTCATTTCTTTTTGTAAAGGAAATGGAAAAACAATGCAAGGGTATCAGAAGCACACACAAGCACACACACACACACACACACACACACACACACACACACACACACACACACACACACATTGAAACTGTATGGAATACCATATCATGCTTCATTAAATTTCATTGAGGTCCTGTTAGTAATTGCATTACCCCACAGAACATTTGCGTAAGTGATAAAGTTAATATATATATATATATATACTATATATATATATATATATATATATATGATATATATATCTGGAAGTACTCACATTTTGTATAACCATGAACACACATGCATATACATACATATATACATAGCCAACCCGGCACAAGCAGCGCGGTACTATATGAATTTTATCCTATTTCCGGGAACATTCAGATGAGGCCCAGACGAAAGGAAATATTATGCGCGGATAAGCAAGTACAGCAGTGGATTTTACCGGCAGGCATAACCCGCTTCGTACGTTTATTTAACATTTAAATTTTAATTGCCCTGCAGTAGTAGTAAGTAGAGTTAATGGCCAAATTTTATTCTTTTGTGGCCGTCCCTAGCTTATTAGTCTGCAGTCGGGAGAGAGAGACGACTTACTATTTTCTTTTTCTTTGTGTGTGTGTGTGTGTGTGTGTGTGGTGTGTGTGTTGGACCACATTAGGTGGATTAAAAGAAAGTGGAAATTAACGAGAGGAACTTGAGCGTAATTCATGATTAATGAGAATGTGTGTGTGTGTGTTCGTTCCTAAATGGGAATGTCGTTCCCAGTTGCTCACTTTTATTTCGTGGTTGTGAGCAGTTACGTTCTGTGTAAGGATTTATATATATATATATATATATATATATATATATATATATATATATATATATATATATTGTGCAATGAGACTAATAGGACCCCATTTAATGCCTATGGTTACTGAAAGAGAGTTGATTCTCGAAGGTTACGTGCTTTCAAGGGCTGGCTGTCCCCATCGCTCGGTAGCCTGTTTAAATGAGGTCTTGTTAGTCTTCATATATTTATACCTATATATATATATGAGAGAGGAGAGAGAGAGAGTGTGTGGAAATTATGGGATAGCAAAAGTTGTGAAATTGACTGTGGAAGAGAGAGAGAGAGAGAGAGAGAGAGAGAGAGAGAGAGAGAGAGAGAAATTATGGGATAACAAAAGTTGTGAAATTGGCTGTGGAAGAGAGAGAGAGAGAGAGAGAGAGAGAGAGGTAATTGCGGGATAACAAAGGTTGTGAATTGACTCTGGTATTGCTAATGTTGGCGGACGATACAATGCAAATTGGCGATAATGAAAATTGCAGGGAGTGGTGAAAGTTGGAAAGCACTTGTTAGGGGAAAAAGTAGAAAGTAAATAGGAACAAAGACGATGGTGCAATTTGTAGGATACTTAATACGCACTTAGATAAATTTATACGTGAATAAATCCATAATTAGCTCAGTTAATGGTACCAGATCCAGTATTCCATTTCTTACCATGGCCACCTCATTAATATATTTTTGTATTGTCCGTTTAAACATGGCCGCCTCATTAATATTTATTTAATCGTCCGTTCAAACATGGCCGCCTCATTAATATTTTTTTAATTGTCCGTTTAAACATGGTGCCGCCCAAATTAATATTTATTTATCGTCGCGTTCCGGTTCAAAAACATCTTCGGGGCCTTCCCCCCGCCCTCATTAATATATTTTTAATTGTCCGTTTAAACATGGCCACCTCATTAATATTCTTTTGATTGTCCGTTTAAACATGGCCACCTCATTAATATTTTAAATTGTCCGTTTAAAACTGAAAATCTGGAACCATTAGAAGGAAAATGATTGTCACAGAGATTCTCGCAGAGTCATGATTTTGTTAATGACCGGTTTTAATTGGCAGTAAAACCTACAGTAATTCCTATTTGCTTTGGTAGTCGTCGGTATTTTCCACATTTCTTTACCTTCGTTATCCCTCTCTGCGTCCGAATAAAATACAAAGTATTTATACTTCTAATTTATTTTCCTCCATTTTCATGTTTATGGGAAGCTTTCCTCTTCTTTTTCTTTCATCCTTTTTATATTCTATTCTTTATTTGGACGTTTCTGTTTTATTTATTTATTTATATATATATATATATTTTTAGAGAGAGAGAGAGAGAGAGAGAGAGAGAGAGAGAGAGAGAGATTTATAGTTCTCGTGTTTCTGTTATGGATAGCAATTTCATATTTTTAATATTTTTACTTGTCCACTTTCTTACTTTATTTTTTTTTAATCATATTCATCTACTTGTGTACGTAAGTTTCTTCTTTATATTTTTACTTTAACATTCATGTACGTACGAGTATATATATATATATATATATATATATATATATATATATATATATATATAATATATATATATATTTATATATATATATATATATATATATATATATATATATATATATATATATATATATATATATCTTAAAAATGCCTGTTGAGGCTGAGGTAGTAATGTATCAAGGGTTATTGAGACAGAGCTCTTCGACGGAGGTCAATTGCTGGAGTTGAAAACGAATAAATAATAATTGGAAACTGGTTGAATTCGCCCCGGAATATTTTTTTTTACAAAATGTATATTTTTCTTAAGGACCTTCGTTGAAAAGTCGTTGAGGAATATTTTGTACAAAATCTATTTCCAGTCACGTCCGGTGGTGGCCTGTCTTATATATATATATATAGCGTTGTCAGACGCAAGATTTTGGCTAACTTTAACCCGAAATAAAACTAAAAAAACTGAGGCTAGATGGCTGCAATTTGGTATGTTTGATGATTGGAGAATGGTTGATCTACATATCAATTTGCACCCCTTTAGCCTCAGTAGTTTTTAAGATCTGGGGGAGAACAGAAAAAGTTCGGACGGACAGACAAATATCCACCTCATTAGTTTTCTTTTACAGAAAACCATAACGCATCAGATCTAAAATGGCAGCATAGGGGAAAATAATTGTCATTATATGGTAGCTATAGTAGTTTCACATCAACCGTGCAATGCATACGATGTCTAGGCCCGTCCCTAACGACGCTCCTGATTGGCTGTTGATAAGCCAATCACAGGGCTGGAAACTCTCAGTCTCTCGAGAGAGTTGACATAGGCAGGATTTATATTCCATCTCTCCTGAGGGATACTTTTGAAAGACGCATCCCTCAGGAGAGGTGGAACACAAATCCTGCCTATGTGAACTCTCGAGAGAGACTGAGAGGTTCCACCTTTGCGATTGGCTTATCAACAGCCAATCAGGAGCGTCGTAAGGGACTACTGGCCTTAGACATCAAATGCACAGTTGATGTGAATCTACTATAGTAATAAGTACAGAGGTCCACCAAGTCAGGGTTCGTTAAATTGAAGTGTTGATGGTACTGTTGTTGTTTACTTCTGTTAAAAGCGAAAGGAAATAGAAAACTATTCGGTATCTTTAACACTTCTCTCTCTCTCTCTCTCTCTCTCTCTCTCTCTCTCTCTCTCTCTCCTCTGAAAACTTAGAGGAAAAAAATTCCTTGTATTTATTATTTGTTTGTTGCCGGATATGAAATCACTTCCGACGCGACTGACAGTTCCGTGACGCGACTAATTGACGTTTTGATGTGTGGTTGATGGTCATTTGATAAACGGAACAATTTATATTGAGAGCGAAATGTTTTTGCGTATGCTTTTGCTGGGAGGCGACTTCGATGAGTATTTCGTATCTACGTGCGTGTTTTGGATTCATATACGCATATATACGATCATAAAGCTACAAATGTCGTTTCATATCCAGTTTACAGCATTTCGGGGACTATCCCCGAAGGGGAATTATTACCAAAAGTAGAATTTTTTTTATTAAAAAAATTTTTGGGACAGAGACGGTGCTTATTCATATACACGCATATATACGATCATTCAGCTATACAAATGTCGTTTAATATCTAATATCCAATAAGCAACACTTTGCGAGTATTACCCTCAGGGGAATTATTACCAAAGTAGAATTTTTTTTATTAAGAAATTCTTTTTTTAAGTAATAATGGATCGTTACTGAAACGTCTCGAACACTCGAAACAGTACCTGCCAACGACTCCAGTCGACTTGGTATCGACTTGATGGCTCAATGGATATAGTCGACTGGAGTCGTTGGCAGGTACCGCGTCGATGGTTCGAGACTCCTCAGTACCGAATATTTATCACTTTAAAAAGAATTCACTGTCGGGCATACTTCCGAAGTTGCGTGAATTAGATATTAAAAGACAATAAATCACGGTGGACAGTTTGTAGCTTAGTGACTATATAAATCACGGTGGACAGAAAATTGTGCGGACGGACAGACAAAGTCGGCACCAATAGTTTACTTTTCAGAAAACTAAAAATAAAAAAAAAATAAAAAAACGAAACTCGCATAAATGTTTTGTGTATGAACATGACTCTCCTTCTAGTCTAGAGTTAAATGGCACGATATGTTTTAATGTTTGCAATGTTGGATTATGTTTTAAGTGCCGTAAGATACTTAAACATTATCAAACATTAGAACGTAATGGCATGGAGATTAATTTTGAAATGATTCGCCAATCCATTACTCTCTCTCTCTCTCTCTCTCTCTCTCTCTCCTCTCTCTCTCTCTCAGAGCTCTAAGCATTTATTAGAGAGTTCCCGTGTTTTCATCCATGTATGAGGGCAATTGTTTTAATTGCTGCTTCCTCCTCTCCCAGCACTACTAGGGGGCCCCCCCCCTCCCCCACCCCAGATCCACTCAGCACACATTTTTATCTCGTAAGTCGATACTTATCCGCAGTATTTTCAATTGTTTTATTAATGTTTCCTATCATCGTTTTTTGTTTTTTGTTTTTTTAGTTTGCCATGTCTTTATTCTCTTTTTTTATACATTACCTTAATTACTCTCGTTCTTCCACTTACACTTTTATTCTTTTATTTAAGAAATTATTTTTATTTTCTCGTTAAGAAATTCACCCCCATCAAATCGTCTTCTGAAATGACTTGTTTCCCTTTTGGAGTTTTTTTTTTTTTTTTTTTCATCTTTGTATACCTTTTCACTTCTTGGGATTTTATCTGTTCGTTGTATGTTATAGCAATTATTGTAATTATTATCATCTTTTATTCACGGAGATCTGATCTTGAGTCACTTTTATCAAGACACATGGATGTTGGCTGTAGTTTTATAGATAGGGTTCAACCGAATAGATGTGACCTATTAAAAAGCAAGAGGTAGTAGGTGAGTGGAGACTTGTGGAAGTGAAAGCTTTCTCATACACACACATATATTATATAAATATATATATATATATATATATATATATCGATATATATATATATCTAATATATATAATATATATATTGTGTTATTACAACATACTTAAATATATATTGAAAATGGTTCTACTTTGCAAATGGTACATTTAAAACATTCATAGCTCAAGATGAAATTTAGTCCAGTTTAATTCATGACTCAATATTTAGTTACTTTTTACTCTTTTAAGACTTTTACTCTTTAAGAAATTATAATAAGACGAAAATATTAAAAAATAAAAAAAATCTAGGATATTCCTTAGGACACCCTTCTTACTCTGAGTCTGTAGGGACCGTGCTCTGTCTTTTCTCCCAATCTTTTGCTGGTGGACCTCTTCCCCCCCAACCCCATCCCAACCCAACCCCCTCCTTCCTCCACCCCCCCCCCCCCCCCCCCCCCCCCCCCTTCTTCTCACCCACCGATGCGAAAATCTCCGCTAGATTTGAATTTTCCATCTATTTGTTTGGTGCCCGATCCAATTCCCTTTGTAATTCGTAAGCTAAAGAATAGGGCCGGCACTGGAGAGAGAGAGAGAGAGAGAGAGAGAGAGAGAGAGAGAGAGAGAGAGAGGGTGGCTGAATTGAAAGCGGATGGAGTCGGTTTGCATTGGCGTCGTTAGGTCATCGGTTCTATTTTTTTTACTGGTTTTATTCTCTCTCTCTCTCTCTCTCTCTCTCTCTCTCTCTCTCTCTCTCTCTCTCTCTCTCTCTCTTTCCTGTAAACTGTGACGAACAAAACGGGCCTTCGTAGGAAACCAAATAGATTAGACAGACAGGAAATATCTCTATTCGAAAGTCAAAATCTAAAATCGTATCAACCAGTCTCCTGAACCTCGAACCCAAGGCCCTTTTAAATACATAGTCAGGATCAATGTATAATCCCGTGTGGAGATGTAAAATCCATGTTGACGTCCCTTCGATAAAGATGGACTCCTACAGATTCCTTTTTCGGTGACTTTGACCCTGTATGTAAAGGCCTGTCAACTTCTTTCATATCCAGTGTGAGCAAGAAAATGTAGAACATACTACGAAAGTACTTGTTCCAAGTCCCTGTTTCACTTAACTTTCTACCGTGGATTTAAGGATGTTCTCAAGTACGTTGGATACATTGGATACTCAGGAGTATATCTAAAAAGGACTTCGCCTCGACCTGTAAACGGATACCACTTCCGAAGAAATCGGTGACCACAGGAATGCCACAGAT
>NC_061094.1:70448440-70458440 GCF_015104395.2 Macrobrachium nipponense
TTGCTTGGGTTTCCCTATTTTGATTTCGGTGGCAATAGTGCTTTCTGTTATCTCTCTCTCTCTCTCTCTCTCTCCTCTCTCTCTCTTGTGACCTAAGACTTCTACGTTCCATTGTCACACCTCATTAATTATTACTCTCTCTCTCTCTCTCTCTCTCTCTCTCTCTCTCTCTCTCTCTCTCGCCCTGACCTAAGGCTGGTACATTCCATTTTCACACTTTAGAAAAGATTTTGCGAATATTTTGGTGTAGTTTTTAACGATAAATCTCCTCTCTCTCTCTCTCTCTCTCTCTCTCTCTCTCTTCTCTCTCTCTCTCTCTCTCTCTCTCTCTCATGAGGCAACTGGAAAAAAATAAATCTAGGCTTATGTGTCAGTATTTTTTATTTGGGTGGCAATAATATACCTCTCTCTCTCTCTCTCTCTCTCTCTCTCTCTCTCTCTCTCTCTCCTGAATGAGTCAACTGGAAGAGGAATAATTCTAGGCTATCGAATACATTTCAAGCTTCAGTTCTCTTGTAACTTACATAAAAGGGGGATGTTATTTTAAACGTTTACGCCTGAAATACCTTTTCGTATTTAAATCACGTAGCAAGTTTTAAAAAAAAGTCTATGATTCCTATTTTGTCTGTAATGTGTAAGATCATTTATAGCTAAAGTTATTGAAGTTTTGAAACATCGTATTGTAATGACGTTTGTTTTGTGACGCCAGCATGTGTGTTTATTAATCAAATGAATGATTATTAGTAGTTATTAATATATGATATATATATATATATATATATATATATATATATATATATGAATTAATCAATGAATGACTTTCATTTTGACACATTCATTTTTTCTCTCTGATTCCATTCGTAATATGACGTCTTATATTCCAGTGATTCTTTTGTGCCACAAGTTGTGAAGTTTTAAAATCTTTTTTTTGTAATGTCGAAATGTTTCTTCGCTGCCTCGCTGACCATTGTTGTTGCGATGCCAGTATATATATTTGTTAATTAATAAATGACTTTTATTTTGACATAATACGTTCTCCAATATCTTAAAAACTACTGAAGCTATTTATACATTCTTCAAGAATATATCCTTAATGTAGCGTCATCTCGTCCAAGGATCCTTTTTATAGTTTTAGTTTTCTGAAAAGAAACTATTTCTGCTTTGTCAGTCAGCTCTTTCTTTTCTGTCAACAATTATTTGTCCGCCCTCAGATCTTAAAAACTACTGAGCCTAGAGGGCTGCAAATTGACATGTTGATCATCCACCCTCAAGTCATCAAACATACCAAATTGCAGCCCTCTAGCCTCAGTAGTTTTAACTTAATTAAGGTTAATGATAGCCATGAATCATGCATCTGACAACGATATATGCCAGGCCGCCACTGAGACGTGGTTAAAGTTTCATGGGTAGAGGCTCATACAGTAATATGCTTAGCCCATCGAAAGATAGATATATTTTCGGTGGCCTGGATTATACGCTGTACAGAAAATTCGATTGCATCGAAGTTTTCACTTGTTTACTTTTAACAGGCAGGGTCGTTTTTGTATGGCATTTACTTGCCGTACAAAATTAATCATGAATTAAGTAGACTTAATTTATGATTGTACACATAAACTGGTATCCCATATCCCACTATGCACTTGGACTTGAGCTGTTCTGATCTTTCATAGGTCACTTCATGCAACCCTTGCATGACCTGGATTATCAGTGAGCCCGTTTCTTTCGACACTCGCTCACCGAGAGAGAGAGAGAGTTACAAGTAGTTTCGAGGATTAGGATGTCACAAAGACTTGTTAGTCCATCAGAAGAGACATCGTGTGCTCACTTATCTGTAGGAGGAAGTTTTACTGTGCATCCACTGTGTCCTTCTAATGATTTTGTCTAGCTTTCTTTTAAACTCTTCCACACTGTTGCTGTTTACAACTTTTGGTTGCAGTTTATTCCACGTCTCACATATCTTGTATGTAAAGAAGTTCCCACAATGAGAGAGAGAAGAGAGAGAGAGAGAGAGAGAGAGAGAGAGAGAGAGAGAGAGAGAGAGAGAGAGAGCTAGCTCTCACGTTGCTGTATTCAGTGAGGTTTTTGTCCTCATTTGAGTCTTCCAAATCATAAATGATTATTTTCTTATTCTTATCAGTGTGTTGAAATGTATTGGGTTAAATTTCTAAATACATTTTCTTTCTCTTTCAGGTGAGCCTTACTAGTAGATGTTTACGCGGAGGTGGTAAGTTGGAGTTCACATTATTATTATTATTATTATTATTATTATTATTATTATTATTATTATTATTATTATTATTATTATTATTCAAGAACTGTAGACTGTTCATTTTCATTTGCTGTGGTCTGTTCATATTCATTTGCTTGCATTTTTGTTCATTTGACAAAAACATTTATTTACATATTTTTTGGGCTCCTCCATAAAAAGGCTTACTGTCATTGGTGTGATTTGGCAGTTTTCCCATTAGGTGATTATGTAGAAGAAGAAGAAGTAGAAAACTTAATGAATTTGGTGAAGGAAAATAGAGAAAAACTTCATGAGTTTTGTAGAGGACAATAGAGAAAACTTCGTGAATTTTGTAGAAGGAAAATAGAGAAAAACTTCGTGAATTTTGTAGAGGGAAAATAAACAAAAACTTCGTGAATTTTGTAGAAGGAAAATAGAGAAAAACTTCGTGAATTTTGTAGAAGAAAAATAGAGAAAAACTTCCTGAATTTTGTAGAGGGAAAATAAACAAAAACTTCGTGAATTTTGTAGAAGTTAAATAGAGAAAACTGAGTGACCTTTGTAGAAGGAAAATATAGAAAATTTCGTGAATTTTGTAGAGGGAAAATAGAGAAAACTCAGTGAATTTTGTAGAGGAAAATCGTGGAAACTTGAATTTTGGAGAGGAAAATAGTGAAAAAATTGTGAATTTTGTACAGAACAATAGAGAAAAACTCAGTGAATTTTGTAGAACGAAAATTAAGAAAAATTTAGTGATTCTGTAGAAGGAAAATAGAGAGAAACTCAGGGAATTTTGTAGAAGGAAAATAGAGAAAAACTTACTGAATTTTGAAGAAGAAAAATAGAGAAAAACTCAGTGAATTTTGTAGAAGGAAAATAGAGAAAACTCATGTTTTGAGTGAGAAAAGAAAATTTTAGAAGAAAACTCAGTGAATTTTTGTTAGAAGGACATAAGAGAACTCAGTGAATTTTGTAGAAGGAAAATAGAGAAAAAACTCAGGAATTTTGATGTAGAATTTTGTAGAAGAGAAGGAAAATAGAAGAAAACTCAGTGAATTTTAGAAAGGAAAATAGAGGAAAAACTCAGTGAATTTTTGATAGAAGAAAACTCAGTGAATTTTGTAGAAGGAAAATAGAGAACTCAGTAAATTTTGTAAGAAAGGAAAATAGGAAAAACTCGTGAATTTTTGTAGCAGAAGAGGAAAATAGAGAAAACAGCTAGAATTTTGAATGTAGAAGATTTTAGAGGAAAAACAGTGAATTTTGTAGAAGGGAAAAATAGAGAACTCAGGTAATTTTGTAGAAGGAAAATAGAGAAAAACTCGTGATTTTGTAGAAAAAGGAAAATAGAAGAAAATCATGAATTTGTGAAGGAAAATAGAGAAAAACTCAGTGAATTTTGTAGAAGGAAAATAGAGAAAACTCAGTGAATTTTGTAGAAGGAAAATAGAGAAAAACTCAGTGAATTTTGTAGCAGGAAGATAGAGAAAACTCAGTGAATTTTGTAGAAGGAAAATAGAGAAAAAAACTGTAATTTTGTAGAAAGGAAAAAGAGTATGAACGAGGAATAGAGAAAAAACTCAGTGAATTTTGTAGAAGGAAAATAGAGAAAACTCAGTGAATTTTGTAGAAGGAAAATAGAGAAAAACTCAGTGAATTTTGTAGAAGGAAAATAGAGAAAACTCAGTGAATTTTGTAGAAGGAAAATAGAGAAAATCATGAATTTTTGTAAGAAGGAAAATAGAGAAAAACTCAGTGAATTTTGTAGAAGGAAAATAGAGAAAAACTCAGTGAATTTTAGAAGGAAAAATAGAGAAAACTCATGTTTTGAATTTTGTAGCAGGAAGATAGAGAAAACTCAGTGAATTTTGTAGAAGGAAAATAGAGAAAAAGTCAGTGAATTTCGTAGAAGAAAAATAGAGAAAAACTCAGTGAATTATACCATAAACAAAAGAGCAAAATGCAAGAGTAAATCTGAATATTCAAATATCAGCAAAAACTTCTAACTTACCATCCCTAAGCCTCTTAAACTCACCTTCCCCCACCCCCCCAGCACCCCCTCTCTCCAAAAACTTCCCTTCCCTGCTGTACTCCGTAAACCTTACTTTTCACTCCCTCCTCCTCCTCCTCCTCCTCCTCCTCCTCCTCCTCCTCCTCCTCCTCTCCTCCTCTCCTCCATCCTCCTCCTCCTCTGCCCCAACCAGCTTATTAAATACCACCGGGGAAACGGGAAGAGGCCTATTTGGTAATGTAAGTGAAACTGTGCAACTCCCGGACACCGCAAACAATCGAAGGTCAAACAAGATTAACTGAGGCCAGTTTCTGGAGATTGTTTTATTCTTCTGATTGTTTTGGAATTTTGAGTTTTTTTTTTTTTTGGTGGGTCACGTGATGTGGGCGTTTACTTTGTTTTTATTTTATTTTATTTTTTATTTTGCTGTTGTTATTAGAGATTGTTTAGGTTATTCTATTTTATTTTATTTTATTTTTTTGTTAGTGATTGTTTTGATATTTTTCGGGTGTTGATGTTAGTGGTGATGAGAATTCTATGGTGGTTTTATTTATTTATTTCATTTATTTAATTTTTTATTTTATCTGTTTTTTGTGAAAGCTTGCACTAGGTAAAACACACTCACACACACACACACACACACACACACACACACACATATATATATATATATATATATATATATATATCTATATATATATAGAGGTATAAGCCACGAAGGAAAATAAACAACGGAGTTTCTGCAAGATCTTTCGACTCAAACGTCCTTTACTCAGTTTATCTGCTGAGTAAAGGACATTTGAGTCGAAAGATCTTGGCAGAAACTCCGTTGTTTATTTTTCCTTCGTGGCTTATACCTTTATTTATGGATTTATCACGTTCCAAACTTTCGTGATTCGGTTATACTATATACATATATATATTTATATATATATACTATATATATATATATATATATATGTATATATGTATAAACCCGAACACGAAAATATATATATATATATATATTATATAATTATTATTATATCTAATATAATATATATAATTTTTATCTATATATATATATATATATAATATATATAATATAATATTATAAAACTGAATCACGAAAATTTGGAACGTGACGAATATTATACAAATGAAGACAAAAAATTCCATGCAAGAAAGTGAAACAATGGAGTAACTGCTGCACGAGGCCTTTCGACTTGTCGCCCTTTCCTTCGTGAATTCGCCCCTATTTATGTTTAGTGTTTGTGTATATATATGTATGTATGTATGTATGAATTGATACTATTAACTACAATCTCCTTAACATGCAGAATATTAATATATAGTGTTTGTGTTTATATATATGTATATATGTATGTATGAAATGACACTATAACTATAATCTCCTCAACATGCAGAATAGCAGTATATAGTGTTTGTGTGTATATGTATGTATGAATTGAGTATGTATGTATGTATGTATGAATTGATATACTCACTGCAATCTCAACATGCAGAATATCATTATATAGTGTTTGTGTGTATATATGTATGATGTATGCATGAATTGATACTATTCACTACTATCTCCTCAACATGCAGAAAATGCATAGAATGCAGTATCAATTCATGTGTCAGTTCCATTGACGCCTTTGCTCTGCCCTGATCGAGAGAAGGCAGTTAACTCGAATGAGTTCCTCGGGTCAGGGAGACAGGGGAGGCCCGGATATAATACGTAGTGCAGGGTCTTCATGGAATCCAATTTGACTAAGATTAATGTTCCCTGCACTCCGGGCTGGCGTCGGCTAATTGCTCCTTATCCAGCGATGGCCTTCTCCTTGGGAAATCTCTCCCTTTGGATGATAAGTATAGTTTGTGCATAGTTTTATGCTATATGTATATGTTTATGTAAATATCTCTCACTCTGGTTTAAAACTAAGGAGTATATTTCGGTGGGCTGGTTTCCACCCTTATCAAGTAGTGGAAAAACTACTTGGTAAGGGTGGAAGTTAGTCCATCGAAATACTATATAGTCCTGAGTTTTAAACCAGTGTGTTTTAATTGGCCTTCTATACTTGAGACGTATCCAGTTTTAACAGGAGACTTAACTTACATTATATATATATATATATATATATATATATATATATATATATATATATATATAGTGTAGTATGAATGTATGCATACACTTTCTTGTGCATGTGCGATACGTCATGAGATGTATAAGCACAGGGGTTAGAAGCCAAGGCCCTTCCCCCCCCCAAAAAAAAAAAAAAAAAAAAAAAGAACCATAATGTTTATGCAACTGGCAAAGAAAGGTGTATTTTGTTATTGTTTGAATTATTTTTTTCTTCCTTCCTTCCTTTTAAGAGCCGCGAGTCAATATTAGTTCCCAGGTTCGGTCTATTTGCAGACCCTTATTTACATCGAGGCTTTGCTGCACTCTGCTCTACTCTCTCTCTCTCTCTCTCTCTCTCTCTCTCTTTCTCTCTCTCTCTCTCTCTCGGGTTTTGGGCCTGTGGTTCCTTTCAGTCTTTGTTTTGGATTGAACCACCGATGTGTGCATTGCTTGAGAAGGGAGAGTCTGGCGTCCTGGGGTGGGTGGGTGGGTGGGGAGTTAGGGGGAGGGGGAGGAGGAGGAGGAGGAGGAGGGGGGTTACTGAAGTGCATAGAGCCTTGCATTCAAGGTTCGATTGGTCCTAGAACCTGAAGCCCCACCCATGGGTTTCTCTCACCCCTCCTGGAACAAGAAAAAAACCTCCTCCTCCTCCTCCTCCTCCTCCTCCTCCTCCTCCTCCTCCTCCTCCCTCCAGTGTCCCTGGAGAACGGGAGAGCATTGGTAGAATTTTAATGCATGGTTTAGGTTGATTTTTTTTTTTATTTTATTTTATTTTTTTTTAAATTTTTGTTCTATCCAGTTTTCCTTGCTATGCATGCCTTTGTAATACAGGTGATTTATGTGTATAAACACACACACACACACATATGTACATATATATATATATATATATATATATATATATATATAATATATATATATATATTGTACAATATTTCTTAAACCGTAAATTAGCCTTCAATCTTCATTCAAGGGTGAAGAAGGAGGGCCTTTATTATTTTCCTATTTTCAAGGACAGGAAACGTCAAGAGATAATATTTTAACATTGTAATCATCCAACAGGTTTATTAACATAAAGACAGAATGAAGTTTTTTCCCCACCTTTATTAATAGAAATTATGAAATGTTTACCGTAAGCAATTTATTCTCCATGTATGTGATTCGTATAGCAACTCTATAATGAAATGTATTAACATGATTGTATGATATTAACATGATAGCTAAGACATTCACAATCTCGTAGTAAAAAAGGTTGTTTAATAAGAATCCACAATTTTATAGTAAACTTTATTACTGTGTAACAGACAAAAGCAAATATGTTAAAGTTCCTTTTGTCTTTTCATATAGTAATACAGTTAACACTATAATTGAGGGTTTTATTACACATTTATATGATATTTGCACCTTCCCAAATTTTCTCCTTTTATATAGTAATACAGTTAGCTCTATAATTGTGGATTTTTATTACACATTTTTATATTTATACCTTCCCAAATTTTGTCCTTTTATATAGTAATACAGTTAACTCTATAATTGTGGATTTTATTACACATTTTTATGATATTTACACCTCCCCAACTTTTATCTTTTACATAGTAATAGTTAACTCTATAATAGTGGATTTTTATTACACATTTATATGATATTTATACCTTCCCAATAAGTACGATGAGCTTTTTTTTTTATCTCACTTTATGGGTTGCCTGTCAAGCGTGTTAATCCTCCTGTTATGTGCAATTCTTTTGTGGGGTGAGATTGCTAGCCCCACACCTTTTTCCTGCTTGGCTGTGGCCCACCAAAGTGAAGTAAATACCAAGTACATAACTTTCACTGTTTAGGTCAATAGAGGCACACTTTATATTCCAGAAAAAACTGAGTTTGGATTAATTTTGCATTGTAATTGCGTTTCAAAGGGAACACATAAGAAGGTGGGGAGGTCCGTCATTTTCAGATGAAGTGACACATGGAATAAACTGCCACCAGAAGTTGTAAATAGCAACAGGGTGGAAGAGTTTAAAATAAAGCTAGACAGAATCATTAGGACACTGAATGAACAATAAAACCTGCTCCTAGAGATAAGTGAGCACACGATGTCTCTTCAGATGGACTAACAGGTCTTTGAGACATCCTATTCTTGTAACTCTCTCTCTCTCTCTCTCTCTCTCATGTCATTTCCGCCATCCCAATCCTGTCGCGTTGTATCCAATTCAAAAGCCAGACCCGACCTCACTGTTGTCAGCGAGGGAAACAACTCATGGCTCAGTTCACAGAGGCCAGGGACCTCTTAAGAGGTATTTCTATTTCCTTCTCTCACTAGAAATTGAATCTTTCCTCTCTCAATGTCAAAGTTAAAATAGGTTTCACCTTTCTTGTGCATTTAGCAACTCCACTAACACTATTTTCCATTAAGGTTTTGTACCTCAGAGAATCGTTAGTTAGGGAAGGTAGAAGCGACGACTGTTCGTCAGCCAAAGATCTGATGCCAGTTAGCCCCTCCTCCGCTTGCAAGATGTTGCGCGAGATTTATTACCTAAGTGGCAACTCGATGCCTGGCCTCGGGGCGTGCTATCCAGGTGGCTTCACGGCGTCCTGCAAGGTGGGTGACTATCACCCTCTCTCTTCTTTCTCTAGGGTTTGAAATGTATGAGAGGTATTTTCCATCTCTCTCTCTCTCTCTCTCTCTCTCTCTCTCTCTCTCTCTCTCTCTCTCTCTAGGGTTTGAAATGCAAGAGAGGTATTTTCCATCTTTATTTTTGTATTCTTGAGTGAAGGCTGTTCGTGATGAATGCGAATATGCCAGCGGCCTCTGATTTAACTTCAAACAGAAAAGAGATGGAGGCAATATGAAGATTTATTTATAGAGGCAGAAAGAAATTAGGATTTGGGATTTGGACTTCGTAACCTCCAAGACAAGTTTGAAGGAATTTTATTGACCATAGTATATGCTACTTCTTTTTATATCTTAATTTTGTAGTGTTATATATTATATATAGAGCTAGTGTGTATATATATATATATATAAGTATATATATATAAAATATATATATATATATATATATATATATATATATATATATATATATATATATATATATAATGATAATGATGGAGATGATGATAATGAGAATGATGACGCCATGCCCCTCTATGTGTTGATAACGAGTCTAATAACACCTGGATGACAAAAAAAAAAAAAAAAAAATAAAAAAAAAAAAAAAATAAATGCTAATTCGGTCAAGATTCCCAGTCAAAAGTTTGCTTCTCTCTCTCTCTCCTCTCTCTCTCTCTCTCTCTCTCTCTCTCTCTCTCTCTCTCTCTGTCTTTGCCGCGCAGGTAGTATACCTGGGGAGAAGGTTATTTATGTCGTGGGTAGCAAATTCGTCGCTTCCGGAATTGCTGAGTGTGAAGCTGTTAAGGTCTGGGACTTTCTTTTATTTATTTATTTATTTATTTTTAGGAGGAGAGCGCTGTTTCTTGTCCTGTTATTATGCTGTTGTTTTTATTGCCCTGTGATTCAAGCCTTCAGAGTTTGTAGGTGCGCGGAAGTGTGTGTTCTGTGTTTGTACACGTTTTGGAGTATATGTGTATATATATTAGATGGTTATATGTTATATATGTATGTATGTATTTGTAAACTGTGTATAGTATATAT
>NC_061094.1:70463440-70468440 GCF_015104395.2 Macrobrachium nipponense
TAAACAGTTTCAGCTAAAGTTCTTTGGCTATTGTGTAGGGGTATGGGTACTGACTGACGATGCATTTAATAGAGATTTGTGGATACCCTAGATTGTTGTGTAGTATGCCAAAAGTGGGCATTGTAATATTCAAAATATCCACCCATGGTTATTTAAAATACCATCAGCAACAACTGCAGTACTGGTGGATGCCCCGGAATTAATGAAAACCTTGTGTTGAAAAAAAAAAAAATGGCCCTCGAAAATTTCGTAAAATATTGGTTAAGGGTCCACGGGTGGTATTGGCAGCTCAGGAGTAATCAGCGCTTTTCTTTACTTATTTTCTTGGCCAACAATTTTTTAATTTTTATTATTATTATTATTTTTTTTTTGAGGGGGTTTCATTCGGGTAAGAAGCGCGCAGCCAGTTGTGATGGATATAATTCATGCCACGTGTGCGGTGTACGTATTCAATGTTACATGACTGGAAAGGGAGAATTACGTAGCGGACAACTTTGAGAATCCTTGTGGCGATGTCTTGATGACTTGAAGAAGGACCTGAAGGTTGGACGGGATTGCAAACGAGATGTTATGTCACGTAATTATGTCTCGATAAGGGAAACGTTACAGAGGAATTGTTCTTTTTGTTACGAAGGGAAAGGCGGAAGTAGAGACAGTTGTTACATGAGAAACCCTGGAAGGTGACAGGTATCATTTTGATTGAGAAATTAGGACCGAATAAGAATTGAAAATGGAAGACCAGTGTTAGGGTGTTTGGACCAATTATATGAGACTTTTTTTATTTATTTATTTTTTTAAATTGACAGTTTAACATAGTTGCATGTGACATATAGAGACTATTATTTATTTAAATTGACAGTTTAAACATATTGCATTGCTTATTGTACCTCGAGATAGCTAATGGTAGAATGTCATGTACTGTAGTTTATCCAGTATATGTAAAGAGTAAGTGTGTATATATATATAATATATATAATATATATATATATTATATATATATATATATATAATATATATATTATATATATATATATATAGAATTCGTGATGGCTGGAAAACTCATTGTAAATACAGGGTAACGCGGAGAACATTAATAATTATTATAATATGAAGTGTATATGTATGTATGTATATATATGTATATATATGTATATATATATATATATATATATATATATATTGTGACGAAGTGGGCAAGAGTATCTGGGTCTGGATACCATTAATACTTGGTACATGAAATAGTCAAAGATCTGTGTCTGGACCACCATTAATATTTGTTTAACCACCCAAATTGCCAAGTATCTGGTTTACCTTTACACAATTACCATTTGTACTTGCTAATACAAGAGACCCTTTTATTCCTGGGTCTGGGACACCCTTTGTACTTATGGGCAACAGTTCATTCAAGTACCTGGTTGTTACTTACCTCACTACAGACAGACACCTGACCCTTCATCACAAATACTAAACGACTGAATACTCTCAAAGGTAAGAGTGATCCCCTTTTTTCTAACTGAACAGTCAAGAAACAATCAGTCTAAGTTCATTAAAATATGTGTGAGGTCATCTTCCCTATTATAGGGCATCACTCGTGCAAATTCAAATTTAAATTTGTATTTCCCTGATTCTGTTTTGTGAAATGGGGGAAACGTCACAATTATCACTCTATATTTCTACCTAAACAAAATAAAATGTATACTGATGGTTAAAATAAAATACTCATATGAATTTTAAATACAAAAAATTTTATTTCTAAATTCTAAATTTATAAGTGAAATTCACAATCTCAGGGAAATTGTTATTATTTGAAAACAAATTTTAATTAATTCTTGAATTAATTATCAAGCAAAATTAAATCAAAGTTTATCAAGAAAATTAATTAAATTAAATCATGAAGCAATAATTAAATTTGAAATTAAATTTAAATTCAATTAAGTGCAAGTTAATTCACAAGTGTAAGATTCAAAATGTGCACAATAGAATATTATCAAACTAATTAAACAAAATAAAGACAATGCAGAAAAACATAATGCATATATGAAAACAATTAAAGCATTGACAGTACAAACATTAAGCATAAAAAAAAATGGGATATGTCAAAGAACAAAGCAAAAGATAAATGTTTAGAAATGATAAAACCTAGAAGTGCACTTCAAAACATTTGTAAAAAATACCTTATACACAGCTGCAGCTTCAATCAAAAGGCCTGTTACAATTTTACACTTTTTCACTATTTTCGTGGCGCCTTCACAGATTTAACAGAAATAATACTATGTTCAGATTCCACAAACAACACATATATTACTAAGAATTATATATGACGTGACCAGCTCGTTTACGTTAAGTTACTGAACAACAGCCTCGCAACCGAGCGAAGCGAGAGAGAGAGAGATTTTGAGAGAGAGAGTGACTCTACCGCACGCCGCTCTGTCTCAAAGCGAATGAATCTACGTTTTATATGCGTAACTATCGTATCAAGGGATTGGGTGTATTTCAGTGTACGTCTAAGACGAAAACATATTACGTCAACTCTATAGGGGTACCTAATACAATGCCTCTTTGACTGTGTTCACATATGGCTATGAATAAGGCTCCCTTGTTCCTTCACAGGCTCGACCGCGATGATAAGAAAAAAATTACGCTTACCTAAGGCATTCTCACAAGTGCGAAAACACCCTCTTCAAAAGGCTTATGAGCTTTCACTCTCTCTGTGTTACGGTACTTAAAAATGAAAAGTGATCAACTTAAGGCATGTTATCTTTAAATTTGGGGATCTGAACACAGAAAACAAACAAACATTTCATAACATGATACAAAAGTTCTGATGTGAATTAATCCTATTACCACAATTATAATTGCATTCCAAACTTACATTATAAGAATATATATATATTTAATATATCTATATATATATATATATATATATATATATATATATATATATATATATACACGTATACACACTTCATATTATAATGTTCTCGCGTACCCTGTATTTACAATGAGTTTTCCAGCCATCACGAATTCATTTCGGGGATTAACCAGTGAAATGATATTGATTTAATTTTCTGAAGGGGGTGGGGGTATAGTAGGCCCCTTCGTATATCCAGTAATGACGTAAATGTGGGAATTCAATTTGAATCGAAGAGCCGTTTAATCCCTCTCTCTCTCTCTCTCTCTCTCTCTCTCTCTCTCTCTCTCTCTCTCTCTCTGTATATTCACTTAATTATAAATGTGTCGTACTATAAAGAGCGGAAATTGCCATCCAGCTGCTTAATAGCGATTAAGTGTAGATTGCCTGCAGTGTCGTACAATTAACTGATGAATATCAATGTTAAGCTGGCGTTACAATATCAAAGGTCAGTGCCGAATCGAATTTTTCTCTTTCTGATCATCCAGTGTAATGTATTTTGCAGTTTTTATCTCTGGACTGAATGCATTCTGGGTCTGTCTCTATACATCTGTGACTGAGTTTACAATAAGCATTGTTTTTGGTGATAGAAGTTCACTCTCGACGTTGTTCGGAAGTCACGTATAAAGCCGTTGGTCCCGTTCCTGAATAACCACTGGTTCCATGCAACGTAATAGCACCATACAAACAAACAATACAATAAGCATTGTTTACATCTTCCAGTAGGGTCTAATTTCAGACATAGACGTGTCACCTTTATCGACAGAAGTCCAAGGAAACGCATAATTGCTGTTATACTATTAGTTAAATTTACATCGAATTCATAAGTTTTACTTAATTTTTTATATTTCACCCAACCGCTAAACTACCAAGTAATTCCCACCTCAAGATTCACACTTAAATTTTCGTCCCGTTCAGCTTCCAGCAATCAGCTGATTTCTGTCATTTATCATGTGTTGCTATCTCAGTAGATGAAACCTATTCACACTATAGATCCCATTGACTGGATATTCAAGCTACCAGGGAATGTTGGTTTCAACCTCCCACCGCTGTAGACCCCCCCAACACTGCAGCAGTGACTGATCATGATACAGAGCCAGTGATTTTTTTTCCTCGCCCTTGGGGGAGAGGCGAACCTGCGATGTCTGAGCGGCATACCACAACACTAACCGCTATACCAGCGGCTAAAAAGCAACTGATGTTAAGATTGATTTCATATTTTAGTAGCCAAATGATATAATAGTAGCTAATACCGTTGTTTCTTAATATTTTTAGTGTCGAGTAAACACTTAGTATTGCATATCTTTCTTTAGTGTAAAAGTTGGTATGTATGTCTTGCTCTAAAATACTTGCAGCATATTTAATAATTTTTTTGTGTATGATGTAACTCAGTGGGGAATTTTGTTTATTATTTTTTTTCTTACAGAATTTTTCTCCCCCTCTTAGTTTACTTCCATTCGTATGATCTTTCTTTTTTCATTTCCATGAATGTTTTTCAATCTTCTTTTTCCAAGTGTTTTAACGAGTTTTTTTTTTTTATCACGTCTTTTTTTTTTTTTTTTTTTTTTTTTTTTTTTTTTTTCTTTTTTTTTTTTTTTTTTTTTTTTTTTTTTTTTTTTTTCTTTTTTCTTTTTTAATCCTGGGTCGGTGGTAGTACAAGGCTGAAGGCGAAAACATGTTTGCACAGTTCTAGAGTGTGTCAAATGCTTCTGTCTAATTAATCTCTCTCTCTCTCTCTCTCTCTCTCTCTCTCTCTCTCTCTCTCATCTCTATATTATATATATATATATATATATATATATATATATATATATAATATATATATATATATAAAATGTATGTTTTTGCACATACATACATACACACGTACATATACACGTATATGGCGATATTAGTACACATAATAAACGGTTGTAATAATGTATTTGTAAAATCAAGGTTCGTATTAACAATGCAATGTTGCAGTGACGAATTGCATCGTATGATAGATTTGCCGGAGTCGCCACTTGATCGAACCGTCATATTCTTTTTAAATTGGGCGATCAAAAATCTTGTTTACTTGTTTACATAACAATGATGAAATGATGCT
>NC_061094.1:70475940-70478440 GCF_015104395.2 Macrobrachium nipponense
CAATTACTAGAGCTTTGTAAACCTGAGAGAGAGAGAGAGAGAGAGAGAGAGAGAGAGAGAGAGAGAGAGCACCTTTGATTTCAGATTACAAAAAAGTAATTGACAGATGGACGTTCTTTTGTTCTCTTTTTATGTGAACGTTCCAGTATACGATAAACATCGTTATTTGTTGCATCTTCAAAGTCTGTGATATTGGACAAAGGCTCATCATAAAAAGAGTGCATCGTTCTTATTAAGCGTACTCACACACACACACACACACACACACACACACATAATATCTATATACATATATATATATATAGTAGTATATATATATATATATATAGATATATATATATATATATATATATTATGAGTCATATCACATTACCTTAATTCATATATATACATACAACGAGCTACAAATGTCCTTTAATATCCAATTCGCTCTACCTCGGAATTAATATATTTTCATGTATGTTAAAACCGAAGGGGAATTTTTAAGTCGATAAGAAATTCGTCGGCTCACGGGCGCGAACCATGGAACCGACGAATTCAGGACGCACAGTGAAGCATTCTAGACCACACAGCTAACACGAGAGGTATAATTTAACGCCGCCCCTCGCCTACAGAAACCCCTGTTCGCGCTCAGGTAGTGCTTCTGTCTGCACGTAGCCATCTTGTGAGTCATATCACATCACCGTAATTCATATAGTTGTAAGTGTACGTATGTGTAATGGATCAAATTAAACTCTGAGGGGAAATTCTGATTACTCAGGACGCCGGTTCGATTCCCGCCACCAGACGATCAGAATTACTTCATATTTCTTGCATTCGGATCTAAGGCTTTGTAGTGACTAATGTATCCAAAAAGTGTGAAGAATTCGATAAGTTAAGAAGGCGCCATTGTGGCTTATTCCAAATACGTATAAAGTGATTTGCAGATTCTCTCTCTCTCTCTCTCTCTCTCTCTCTCTCTCTCTCTCTCTCTTGTCCTCACACACACACACACACTCACACTCACATATATATATATCCTATATATATATTATATATATATATATATATATATATATATATATATATATATATATATACATAACATACATACATATGGTGTTTATTGGATTATATTAGCCCGTCATGCACATGTACCATCATATATTAATTCAAGCAATACAAATGTCTATCGGGAACAGAATGGCGTTATCTAATTGCAGCTCGAGTTCCTTCAATTAAAATGGGTCTAATATGATTTCCCTTCTGTAATGTAATTATTGAGGCATAATGGGAGAGACTTTTAATGAGAGAGGAGAGACCTCCAAGTCTCTCGGGAGACGGCGGTAATTACCATCGACGTCACACAAGAAAGAAAGAAAGAAAGGTTGGGAGGATATTTCTTTCTTTTTGGTAGTTGCGAGTGGGTTTGGATATTGTTTGAATTGATATGTATTTTTTTTCTCTTTTTTTTACAGATTTTGCCATTGTTTTGGTTGTGTTACTTGATATGATTCGGAGTGATTATTTCTTTGTTTTGGCAGTTGAGAATGTTTTTTTTTATATATATTGCTTGAATTGATATGCATTTTCTTTTTTATTGATTTTGTTGTATGTTATTTGATATAATTTTGGGTTGAATATTTCTCAGTTTTGGTAGTTAATTATTTTTTCCATCAGTTTTTTTTAAATGTTACTTTTGTTAATTAAAGTGAAACTCTCTTCTCCTTTTTTTACGAATGTATTGATTTTTTTGCTTACGATTGGATTTGTTGATTTGGTTGAATTAAAACTATTTATATATATTTATATATATATATATATTTTTTATAATTTGTGTGGAATTTACGTATGTTAATTTCGTTAAGACTAATCCCCCCCCCCCCCCACCCCCCCCGTTTTTTTTTTTTTTGTTACGAATGCATTAATTTCTTCTCGAGACGGTAAATTTTTGCTTACGATTAGTTTTTATTTGGTTAAATTAAGAAGTAACTTTTTTTTATATATATTTATATAGAAATGTTTGTTTTCTATTCATGTGAAATGTTACGTATATGTTGATTATGTCACTTAAGACGATAACAATCAATGTATAATTTTTTTTTTTTACGAATGCCGTTAACTTTCGCCTCGAAACTTTAAATCCTTCTTTCAGTTTATTTTTATTTGGTTAAATTAAACTGTATCTTATATATATATATATATATATATATATATATATATATATATATATATATATATATATATATAATATGAATGTGTTTCCTATTTTCTGTGGAATGTTACGTATGTTAATTATGTCAATTAAGACAGAATCCCTTTATTTTTTTTTTTTATTTATTTTTTTTTTATTACGAATGCATTAAATTTCGCCTCGAGACGTTTCCAATTTGGTAGCAGCTCCCCATTCTGTTCTTTTGCCGAAAGTTGAAATGGAAATTCAATTAAAGTAAGAGTTTTCCGGAGCACGGGCGAGTCCAAGGTAACCTCCCCCTCGCCCTATCCCTCCCCCTCACCTTTA
>NC_061094.1:70483440-70485940 GCF_015104395.2 Macrobrachium nipponense
CAGAAAGGTAGGCCTACTTGTATAAACGGAAGCAAGTGAAGAATTAAGAAGAACTTTAGGGGGAATTATGTCGTTAAATTCACTAAGTATATATATATTTTAATCTCTTCTTTGAGCGTAATTGCCTCCATAAGCAGGAAACGAACTATTTATGACTGGGAGACATAATTATCCCGGAGCGTCTGTTTTGAGAGGAGATAATATATTAAGATAATCGAGAAATGATATGAAGGGGATTGTCTAGTGCGGTTCACGCCTCTCTCTCTCTCTCTCTCTCTCTCTCTCTCTCTCTCTCTCTCTCTCTCTCTCTCTGTTTCGGAACAAAATACAAAACTTCTGTCGATCTCAGTTTGAAGTTTTATGTTTTTTCTATAAAACCTGAATTGTTTAGTTCTCTCTCTCTCTCTCTCTCTCTCTCAACTTCCGTCAGTCTCAAAGTATATATAAATTGTGTTATATATATATATTGAAACAAAATCGAAAATGTTTAACAAACATGCTCTCTCCACCGACCACCTATCTGTCTGTCTGTCTGTCTCTCTGTCTCTGTCTCTGTCTCTCTCTCTCTCTCTCTCTCTCTCTCTCTCTCTCTCGTAGGCCTACACCATCGAGTTGGCATGGAGGAGAGAGAGAGAGAGAAGGGGGGGGGGGGGAGGTAGGAGAAGGACAGGGAACCCGGGGGGGGGGGGTGTTTGTGAGGGGGACTGCTAATCACATCTGCCTGCATCCAACTTGACGCTTTCCTAGACATATTTGACTCGGCTGTGAGGTGACGCGACGTATGCTCTTAATGGTTTAATATTATGTCTCGTTTTAACAATATACCAGAGACTGTTACTATACTACAATACTCGTACGTGCTCCAGAATTGCTCTGTGACTGTTATATTTGACGCCACTTTGACGACGAGACGTATAGGCTTCGCTTTAAACATTAGACCAGATGCCTAGGCCGATGCTCTTAATGGGATATATATATTGTCTCGTTTTAAGAATGACACGGGGGGGGGGTTATATATATGGAAACGTACTCCAGAATTCTTCGTTTCAAGAATATGTCAGGGGGTTTTATATATAAATATATATATATATATATATATATATATATATATATATATATATATATAGATATACATATAATATATACATACATATAATATATATATATATATATGTATATATATATATATATATCATATTGACTGTTATATTTGACGCCGCTATGAGGACGCAGAGTAAGTTACATAGGCTGATGCTCTTAAGGGTATATCTCGTTCGAAGAGTTTGTCAGGGGACTTTATAGGCTTATACATGCTCCAGAATTCTTGGTGGATGTAAATGCTATTTTATTGTTGGTAAGAGTTTTTCAAAACGCGGTGTATATATAACACGCAAGAAGAAGTATAGAGGATGTATATAAATACGTGAGACTTGAAATTGACTATAAAAAGCAAAACTGGAAAATGATCTACCAAAAATAATATTTACAGGCTGCGAAAACTAGAACAACTCTTGTTTAGTCCTTTGTTTTAAACATTTAATACATTATCACATTGCCGTTATAGTTATTTAGACTGAAATTACAGAGGATATTTTATCCATTACTTCGTGAATGCAACAACTGCACATGATTAGTGTGGTGTTCAAATAGGCTTTAGGCCTACAGTCCACTTTCACAGCTCCCCTTGCTCTCTTAATTGAGATGATCAGTGGAGAGAGAGAGAGAGAGAGAGAGAGAGAGAGAGAGAGAGAGAGAGAGAGATTTCAACTTTCTGAGGCATTCTCATCAAGGTTGAATAAATTTGTATAATACATAGGCTGAGTTGGCGGTTTCAACTTAAATTTTTAATATATTTTTTAATTTTTTTTTTTATGTTGCTCTTCTAATACATTTAATGTTGTTGCACATCTGACATTTTCCAGTCTCTCTCTCTCTCTCTCTCTCTCTCTCTCTCTCTCTCTCTCTCTCTCTCTCTCGTACACACAAACACATAGATACTACACAAGAGGTGGGTGTATATAATAGTACTGTAAGATTGAATTATACAATCTTAAAATGTCTAACAGGTGTTTTTTTCTCTTTCAGGTAATTACGAGTTTCCATTCTTCAGTCTTTATTATATCAATGAACGGGACTTCAATAACGCTACAGTAAGTTTAGAGCAATATATTTTATTTTTTATATTCTAAAACAAATGTTCCTGGTAGTACTAGCTTAACTAATTACGGTAGCAGACGCAGTTGTATCTACAGCTCTTATTATTAGGCAGAGGAAGTATATAGTTTTAAGCCTTACTGAGTCTTGGGCCTCTCTCTCTCTCTCTCTCTCTCTCTCTCTCTCTCTCTCTCTCGTTGTTCAGAAATTGGAGACTAATGTGTGGTAGCCTACAACCAGTTTGTGTGCAGTCAGCCGGTTGAAGAGACGTGTTTACCAAGGGAGCGCACAAGTGTCTAATGCTTTTAGACTGTCTAAAAGCATTGTCTTGTTGCAGACTATGTCT
>NC_061094.1:70493440-70500940 GCF_015104395.2 Macrobrachium nipponense
GGAGGTGATATCAACAATGAACATATATATTACCTAATTAATAAATAAATATATATATATATATATATATATATATATATATATATATATATATATATATATATATATATATATATATATATATATATATATATATATATATATATATATATATATATATATATATATATTGCTCTTTGGTATTGTGATGAACTTAAAACATCGTATTTATTTCTCTCTCTCTCTCTCTCTCTCTCTCTCTCTCTCTCTCTCTCTCTCTCTCTCTTTCTCATTTCATTTAAATTATGATGCATTATTACTTGATGAAAAAGGTATAAAAAAAGCGTTTCCTACGGTTAATAGTAAACTTTATTACCCGAGGACGTAACTCTCTCTCTCTCTCTCTCTCTCTTCTCTCTCTCTCTCTCTCTCTCTCCATTTCATTTAAATTATGGGGGCATTGGTATCTAATGAAGAAAGGTTACTGCCGGCGGACGTAAGCTCTCTCTCTCTCTCTCTCTCTCTCTCTCTCTCTCTCTCTCTCTCTCTCTCTCATGGGGAAAAAAAACTAGCACGCCTTCAGGACGAAGCCTCCTTCATCTGTAATAAAAAACATCCCACGGGGACGAGGGCGTAGATTTTTTTTGTTATATATTTACTGTTTGTATTTATTTTTGTTTATTTTTATTTTTTATTTATTTATTTTTATTGTTTCGTTTATTTATTTTTACTTGTATTTTTATTTGTTTTTATTTTTATTTATTTTTTATTTATTTTTATTTGTGTTTGTTTATTTTTATTTTAATTATATATTTTTACTTATAATATTTATTTTTATATTTTTATATATTTTTATTTTTTATTTATTTTGATTATTTGTTTTGATTTGTTAATTCAGTTATTTATTTCTAAATGTTTTTATTAATGTATTTTTATTTGATTTTTAGTTATTTATTTAATTTTTTCAATATATTTTTTGCGTTTATTTATTTTTATTTATGTGCTTGTTTTTATTATTCTTATTTAATGTAATTTGTCTTTATTCTTAGTTATTTTTTGTTTTATTTTATTTCTAGTTATATTTATTATTTTTATTTTTATTTATTAATTTTTTTATCTATCTGTCTCTCTCCGTCGTTATACGTAGTATATACCATTCTGGCATGTATATTCGATCCCGACTTGGCAATTATCGTAAAGTCCGTAACGAATACGTTTGCCTGTGGATGGTAATGACTTCTATATATTGTACGGCGAGTGTAATTGGAAAGGTCGTATTGTTCCATTTATTCATTTATTTATTTTATTTTATTTTATTTGCATTGATTGGTGGGATTCGTTACAGGCTGTCGGTAATTGTGTGTTTCATCTGTTTAGTCCTGTATCAATAAGTAGCAGGAGTTTAAATCAGCTTTCCATTATCAGTAGATACTGGGATTTTCATTTATCAGTAGATACTGGGAGTTTACATCAGTTTTCCTTTATCAGTAGATACTGGGAGTTTAAATCAATTGTCCTTTATTAGTAGATACTGGGAGTTTAAATCAGTGTTCAATTATTAGTAGATACTGGGAGATTAAATCAGTTTTTCTTTATCATTAGATACTGGGAGTTTAAATAAATTTTTCCTTATCAGTAGATACTGGGAGTTTAATAAGTTTTTCCTTATCAGTAGATACTGGGAGTTTAAATTAGTTGTCCTTTATCAGTAGATACTGGGAGCATTTTTGCAACGTACTTTCGGCCTGTAGCTGCGACCTCTTTCGTTTATTTTACTGTACCTACTTTTATATTCTCTTTCCTCATAGTGCAGCTGCTTTGGGTTTTCCTCCTGTCACACTTTTCAAACCTTTTTACTGCCAGTTTCCGTTTAAGCGCCGGATGACCGCACAGGTCCCAGTGCTTGGCATTTTGGCCCAAAATCGATATATTCAGTTCGACAAATCTCAAATCCACTCCAAGCCAGTCTTCATTCACGCTCTAATCTCCTCTCTGTGGGTTCATTCACACTCCGACCCACTTCCGTCGCCGTCTGTCCTTTTTTGGATTCCAGCTCCGTGAGGATCCGTTGACGTTTTCGACGCTTCGTTGATCGGCCGACATTTCTTGCACTTTATGCTAATCCCCCTGAATTGCATTTTGTCACGTCCTGCCTCTCTTCTTCTTCTTCCTCTCCTCCTCCTCCTTCTTCTTCTTCTTCTTCTGCGTTCAGTGGTGCCACTTTCGTCTTCGTGGCCAGTTCTCTCCGTAACAGCAAGGTCCTTGAAATATACTCTGAGTGTATATTTCAAGGACCTCGAATATATTTCCAGGACCTTGAATATATTTCAAGGATCTTGAATATATTTCAAGGACCTTGAATATATTTCAAGGATCTTTGATATATTCAAAGGATCTTGAATATATTTCAAGGGTCTTGGAGATATTTAAGGGACTTGAATATATTTCAAGGATCTTGAAAATATTTCAAGGGTCTCGAATATATTTCAAGGATCTTGAATATAGTTCAAGGATCTTTGATGTATTTTAAGGACCTTCAATATATTTCAAGGACCTTGAATATATTTCAAGGATCTTGAATATAGTTCAAGGATCTTTGATATATTTTAAGGACCTTGAATATATTTCAAGGACCTTGAATGTATTTAAAGGACCATGAATATATTTCAAGGATTTTGAATATATTCAAAGGATCTTGGATATATTTCAAGGACCTTGAATATATTTCAAGGACCTTGAATACTTTTATAGGATCTTGAATATATTCAAAGCACCTCGCGTAACAGGATGGCAGGGATCGAGCGGCAGGTGAAGCACTGGAAGGTCTCTCTCTCTCTCTCTCTCTCTCTCTCTCTCTCTCTCTCATACACACACTGGTCGATCCAATGGGTGAAAAGATTGGAACTGTTTTGGGTGAGACCCGAGATCGATCCCACGATTTCTAGAAAAATTGAATGTGCGTCTGTTGACGTGATTGGTGAATTCAGTATCTGGTGGTTAGTTGACTGTGATGAGTCGCAGGCAGTGGGTTGAACCCTCTCATCCCAAAGAGAGAGAAGGTTAACACCCTCCAGAAATGTCAAACGAATGACGAATGAAAACAGCTTGTGTGAATATTTATATATATATATATATATATATATATATATATATGTATATATATATATATATATATATATATATATATATATATTTATATACCGTTATTAGGTAATAGTCTTTAGAATGACTCAGCAATGGAATTATTTTTATGACGGCCTGATGGTCATATATTGTCATTTTAAAAAATGACATTTACGAGACGATATCAGTTGGATTTCAGACTGTCAAATCTTTGTTCAGGAAATAAAATCATGAATGAATTTTAATGAAAATTAGGTTGTTAATGTTGGTAATACCATTAGGCTTATATCCTAGAGAGAGAGAGAGAGAGAGAGAGAGAGAGAGAGAGAGAGATAATCTTATCAAACTTAGTTCCAGATGTCCACTACTTCGTCTCTTCATTAGATTTATTATAGATTGTCTTCGGCACACGCTAATTAGGAGAGGGTTCGGGAGGACTAGGTGCTGGGGGAGGGGGGAGGGGGGCCCGAATGTCCGCTTAGGGAGGGAGACCTTTCCTTAGGGTAGGAAGGAAGGAAGGAGGGAAGGAAGATGAGAGGACCTAGGGAAATGAGTCACTTTGGGGGGGGGGGGGCAGGTATTTGGCGATTGGAAGGAAGGAGGGGTGGGTGGAAAAAAGGGGTCTAGGGAATTTTTTTAGGGAGAGAGAGAGAGAGAGAGAGTGAGAGAGAGAGAGAGAGAGAGAGAGAGAGAGAGAGAGAGAGAGTTAGGGGAATGGAAGGGAGGGACGTATTCGTGGAAGCTACTGAATGCAGATCTTCATCTCCCTTCGTTTCATTCCACTCTCCCCCCTCCCCCCTCCCCCCACCCCCTAACTCCCTCCCCCCCATCCCCTAATAAGAACAACAACAATAATACCAGCAGCTTCAATAGACACTTTATAGTCTCTCCCCCCCCCCCCCCCCCCTTGCACCCCCCCCCCCCCCCCCCCCCCCCCCCCCCCCCCCCCCCCCCCCCCCCCCCCCCCCCCCCCCCCCCCCCCCCCCCCCCCCCCCCCCCCCCCCCCCCCCCCCCCTTGCTGGAGAACCTTCTTCAGCAAGTAATTGCTCACATGTTGATACTTATAAATACTTACGTCTGGTCTGTATAAATATACACACACATTTTTTATTGCTGTTCCTGATAGGTTTCTCTCTCTCTCTCTCTCTCTCTCTCTCTCTCTCTCTCTCTCTCTCTCTCTCTCTCTCTCGTCTTGAGATTTTTATTTTTCGTTATTTACTCTTATAATATTTTTTTACGTAATATCATCATTTTTAATTTTCCGTAAAAGAAAAGAAAACTATTGAGAGGGCTTTGTCTGTGCGTCCGCACTTTTTTCCTGTTAGTGCTGAGAAACAGCAGCAACTCGCTCATACAAAGCATCCTAAGGTGTGACGCAAGAGGAAAATCAAAATTGTGGGAAAGATGGGAAAATAAGGCCTTTGTCCCCTAAAGGACTTAATCTCTGTATTGGCAAGATGTCATCTGCAGTTTTTGTCATTTTTACATTTATTGCTGATATTTTAATTTTTCATTATTACTGTGATTACTATCAAGTTAAAGTTTTATTTACATTTAATTTATGTATTAAGCCCTCTGGACCTGACTACTGTAACCACCTAAGGTCTCTAGTTGAAATTTGAGTTATATGTGCACCATCTGTTATTACTCTCAATGCATATTTTTTTTTCTCACCAATATTATTACTGTTATTACCAGTATGATGATTACTAGCTTTTATGCCACCTCAGCTACCTTGTGGATAAGTGCGATTATCATTTTCTTTTTCTATTTATCATGTCACATGTATCTAGATTGTGTTTGGTACTGTCTGTATTTGTATATTCAATGTATATGGCCCCGAGCCGAAATAAAGCATATATTATTATTATTATTATTATTATTATTATTATTATTATTATTATTATTATTTTGTATTATTATTATTTATTTTGTCAGCACTCTTTTCTGTCCGCACTTTTTTCTGTTTCCACTTTTCTGTCCGCAATTTTTTCTGTTTCCACTTTTCTGTCCGCAATTTTTTCTGTTTCCACTTTTCTGTCCGCAATTTTTTCTGTTTCCACTTTTCTGTCCGCAATTTTTCTGTTTCCACTTTTCTGTCCGCAATTTTTTCTGTTTCCACTTTCTGTCCGCAATTTTTTCTGTTTCCACTTTTCTGTCCGCACTTTTTTCGGTTTCCACTTTTCTGTCCGCAATTTTTTCTGTCCGCACTTATTCCGTCCGCACTTTTTTCGGTTCGCACTATTTTCTGTTGCACTTTTTTCTGTCCGCTCTTTCTTTGTTTGCACTTTTTTTTTTCTGTCCGCACGTTTTCCGTTAGCCCTCAGATCTTGAAAACTACTGAGGCTAGAGGGCTACAGATTGGTACGTTTATCATCCACCTTCCAATCATCAAACATACCAAATTGCAGCCCTCTAGCCTCAGTAGTTTGTATTTCATTTAAGGTTAAAGTTAGTCATAATCGTGCATCTGGCAACGGTGTAAGATAGGCCACCACTGAGCCGTGGCTGAAAGCTGCATTCTTCGTCATTTGATGTCAGTGACGTTTATTTTCGTCATTTGATGTCAGTGAGGTTTTTTTTTTCTGTCATTTGATGTCAGTGACGTTTTATTTTTGTCATTTGATGTCAGTGACGTTTAATTTTCCTCATTTGATGTCAGTGACGTTTTATTTTCCTCATTTGATGTCAGTGACAGGAATCGTGTTGGAATTGTCCTTATATCGGTAAAATATCTGTAAATCGACTCTTTGATAAAAAAGGAATAATGCCCCCAAAATTGTATTTTATTTTATTTCCATGATATTCCATTGTATTTCACGTTTATATATTGTGTATTTCACCATCCAAAGTCCAGAGTCCCTGACCTTCGATGCTGTGACGCCGAAACCAAGCGCTCGGTTCAGATAATTCGGACAGATGCGAAATCCCTGGGTAATGAATTGGTCTCTTCATTAGTATTCATGGCCGCGAGTTTGTTTGTTTGTCCATCTGGTCATTTGACATGCCTGTGGGGGCCGGGGGCGGGGGGCGGGGGCGGGGGTGGGAGGAGAGTGGGAGAACCTCCTCCTCCTCCACACCCCACTTTGTTGAATATGAAATATCTTCTATTTCTGTGAACTTGGAATCCTCCTCCTCCTCTCCCGCGTTGTTGAATATGAAATATCTCTTCTATTTTTGTGAACTGGGAATCCGGTAATAGAATCCATCAGGGAATATATGACCCGTTTTAGCCTGTAATCCGTTTTGGTCAATGAGATTAAGCCGATGGGGAATTAAAATGTTCAACTACCATCAATTTTTTTTTTTTATTTCCATGCTTTGTTTTACCTTTTTTTTCTTTCCTTTGTCGTTTATTAATCTCTGTGCCATTGTTTATCAAAGTGGGCTGGGCGGAGTTGATTATCTGCGTGGCTGTATGGTGAAGTTATTGGCATTTTTAAAATATTCTGTTTTTTTTATTTTTATTAATCTTTCGATTCCATGTTTTTTTTGGTTCGGTTGTTTTTATTTATTTATTTATTGATTTATTGCGATGATTTCAGGCAATTCAGATATGTTCACTTTGTATATTGCTTAAGAAAGTTTTGGCTTCGATGTTTTTTAAATTTTTTAGGCCTGCATTTCTTTGGTAATTGGTTAAATAGATTTTTTTATGTATGATATCTTCCATGTATCTGCGTTTTTCCCTTCTAATGAAAAATGTAGTGTAAGCTCTTGAAAAACAAAAGAGAGAGAGTTACACGGAGTTACAAGGATTAGGATGTCTCATTTATCTGTAGGAGCAGAGAGAGAGAGAGATAAAATAAAATCAGTGACTTATTTTTTGGTTGCATAGAAGAAAGCCCAAACCCAAATAAAAATAATAATAATAATAATAATAATAATAATAATAATAATAATAGTTGAAGAGAAAGAGAGGGAAAAAATGGATAAGTATCAAGATCTGAAAATAGAAATAAGAAGGATATGGGATATGCCAGTGGAAATTGTACCCTAAATCATAGGAGCACTAGGCACGATACCAAGATCCTTGAAAAGGAATCTAGAAAAACTAGACGCTGAAGTAGCTCCAGGACTCATGCAGAAGAGTGTGATCCTAGAGACGGCGCACATAGTAAGAAAAGTGATGGACTCCTAAGGAGGCAGGATGCAACCCGGAACCCCACACTATAAATACCACCCAGTCGAATTGGAGAACTGTGATAGAGAGAGAAAAAAAAATAATAATAACTTTAGATAAAAAAAAATTGCGTAGAAAAAAGTCGGCAAATAAATAATAATAATAATAATAATAATAATAATAATAATTAATTAATTAATTAATTAAATATTATTTTAAGATAACTCGGCCCTGGCCAGTAGCAGTATTAGTAGCAGTAGCAATAGCAATAGCAA